>NC_143070.1:33995000-34280000 GCF_052426305.1 Pelodiscus sinensis | reverse complement strand
TGCGTTCCCAGGTCCAGCCGCTCCCAGCTCCCGTTTGCCGTAGTTTGCCATCCCTGGCCACTGGGAGCCGTGGGAAATGGCCCAGGGTGGGCTACTGCTTCCCGCAGCTGCCATTGGCCGGGAAGGGTGATCTGCAGCCAATGGGAGCTCCCAGCAGCCACACCTGTTTCGGTCTGCATGGGACACTGGTACAGACTTCAACATGGCCACCCTTAAAAGGGCAATGCCTGCTCTGTTCTTAAAAGGGCTGTGGCCACCTTTTTTTTTTTTTTTTTGCTCAACAACTTTTTCCCCTCTTCTCTTTGCACTGTATCCACCACTATTTTGGCTCAGAGAAGGGTTGGAACTGAACTTCATTCACAGATGTAATTCTTCTGCAAATGGGATGAATCTGGATATTGACTGGCTCCCACTCTATCTTCCACACGGGAATGACTTAACCCACCAACCAACCAATGAAGGTGCAAGCAGTTTGTATCAGCCTCTTGTAACTATTTCGTGTTGAAGGTACCACTAGACTATTTGGTTTTGTTTTTTTAGTTATTCTCGTTACAAACTAACGAGGCTCCCTCTCTGAAGCTTATCTACTCACTCTCTCTCTTTTTTTATCCCCCGTTTTTTCCTTCGCCGCCCCCTCCCCCCCGATCCCTTTTATATTCTTGGATCTGGACTTCTAACACTCCGATTGCCTGAAGAAGTAGGTTTTGCCCACAAAAGCTCCTGATCCCATCGACGTGTTTTGTTGGTCTATAAAGTGCCACCGGACTATTTCGTGTTTTTAAAGTTGATCCTGTGCAGACTAACTCAGCTTCCCCCTGCAGCTTATGAACATTCATGAAGTAAGGGAAAGTTCAGTCCAGGAATGAGAGACATAAATACAGATTGCGTAATTATTGGGTTAGCCCATTGAGCGCATAATGAGTGTACTTACTTTTGGCTCTCCCCTTTCGCCCGTCTCGCCCCTTTCTTTTTCGGCAGAATTGTTCGGGAATTCGTGAGGCAGTTCAAGCTCAGACTGAACAAGTTCTCTGAGACAGACGACAACGCCTGGGTTATGGTTAACGGGGTCAGGACGAAAGCCGGGACCGTCCGGCAGAAACCAGACATCCTGAACTACACTCTGGCCGACGGCGAGAGAGGCAAATCTGCCGAGGAACTTTTCCGAGGCGTTCTGCAGTTGGTATGTTTGTTAGTCCATTGTATAAAGGGAAGTACCTGAACAGGCCTGAAAAAAGGCGCTAAATTGTGCCGTAGTTTAGGGGGTGTCACTCCTTCCATAGTACGTGCTGGTCTCCCCCTCCCTTTTTCCAGCCCTCCCCTTCTCACCACTCTAATCTTTCCCAGCCATGTGCAGATTTTTTTCCCATCCACGTGCGGAATATTTTTTTTCATGCACCGAGACATGTGTGAATGTGCACCACCAATGGAAACTCTTGGGGACTTGGCATAAGACTATAAGAAAGGTCACACCGTGTCAGACCAAAGGTCCAGCTAGCCCACGAATGTATCTATCTCTTTTTTTAACTCTGTTACAATGCTGGTTTTCACAACATCCTCTGGCGAGGAGTTCCACAGGTTGATTCTGTGTGGGATGAAGAAAGCCTTTTAAACCTGCTACCTGGTTTTTGATGACCCCTGGTTTTTGTGTTATGGAAACAAGTCAATAACTTTTCCTTATTTGCTTTCTCCACACTACTCATGATCTCATGATTTCATAGACCTTCCCTCCCCCCCACCAGACTGAAAAGTCCCTGTTTTATTAATTTCTTCTCATATGGCTGCTGTTCCATACCTCCTAATTATTAGGTTTCCTTTTTCTAAACTTCAGCATCATACTTGGTTTTCTTTCCTAAACAGCAAACCAGGGACTAATCCCTCCTTTTAACAGTCACAGGCACGCAGCGGCCACGACATCCTGTGGCAAGGAGTTCCACAGATGGACTCTGTGTTGGGTGAAGAAAAACTTTATTTTATTTGTTTTGAACCTGCTACCTGTTCATTTAATTTGAAGACCCCTCGTTTTGGTGTTATGGAAACAAGACAATAACTTTTCCTTATTTGCTTTCTCCACACTGCTGTTCAGTGAGGTTTCCGGGATACACACAGGAATTAGGGTCGCTGGATTCCAGAATTTCGGTGCGGTTGCTACCATATCAAGGATGTGTTTAGACTACAGGGTTTTGTCGACAAAAGTGGACTTTTGTCGACAAAACTATACCTGCGTCCACACTGCCTTTGAGTTATGTCGACGTATGTAAACCTCATTCTATGAGGAATAACGCCTTTTATCGACAGAGTTCTCTCGATAGAAGGCGTTATTGCATCTACATTGTCCTTTGTGTCCACACTGTTATGTCAACAAATGGGCTTGCTTTGTCGACAGAACTGGATGTCGTCTAGACGCTCTTTGTCGACAGAAGCTTTGTTGACAGTCTCTGTCGACACAACTTCTGTTGACAAAACCCTGTAGTCTAGACATACCCTTAGTGAGCTGTGAAACTGACCAATTCTTCCCTCTATCAAAGGAGTATTCGGGGAATAAAATCCATCTGGGATTATGAAATCGACAGCTCTCTTGACAAGGAAGGTCCTTTAAGTACCTAGCGAGTTAGACAGGAGAGCTCAGTTGGGTCCAATGCTTTTGTGAACGTCTTTGGATTTCTGTCTCTGAGTGTTTCTTTTCCTGGTTCCCACACAGGCACTGAAGAAATTCCGGAGCGGGGACTGTAAGAAGTTGCTCTCCCAGTATGACTCCTTTTCCACCAAGGTATCGGCTTTTGGCCCTGGAGTCCCTTGAAATCCAAATCTTTGGGAAAAGTCATAGCTCTGTGAGAGGGGGAACACGGGCCGGTTTGTCCCAATGGGACCTACTGAGGCCTATTTTCCTATCGGGATTGTCCTCGATTCGACGCACCAGCGAAGGAAAGAGGGAAAGCATCAAATTCATAGGGGTGTTGGGAGCAAGACACGAGGAGTCGTTCTTCCGCTCTACTCTGTGCCGATCAGGCCTCAGCTGCAGTCTTGTGTCCAGTTCTGGGCACCGCATTTCAGACAAGAGGTGGAGAAGTTGGAGAAGGTCCAGAGAAGAGCAATAAGAACGACTGAAGACCTAGAGAAAACGAGCTAGGAGGGACGACTGTAAGAATTGGGCTTGTTTAGCTTGGAAAGGAAAAGACTGAGAGGGGACTTGAGAGCGGTTTTCAAGTATCTAAAAGGGCGTCACAAGGAGGAAGGAGAAAAATTGTTCTCCTTGGCCTCTAAGGACAAGCAGCAATGGGCTTAAACTGCAGCAAGGAAGGTTGAGGTGGGACATGAGGAAAAACTTTCTGCCTGTCCGGGTGGTGAAACACTAGAATAAATTGCCTAGGGGGGTTGTGGAATTTCTATCCCTGGAGATACTGAAGAGCAGGTTGGACAGACACCTGTCAGAGATGGTCTAGACGGTCCTTGGTGCTGCCGTGAGGACAGTGGACTGGACTTAATGACCTCTCGAGGTCCCTTCCAGTCCTAGTGGTCTAGGATTCTGTGAAGAAGCAATTAAGCATCTTTATAGACTAATGTAGCTGGAGGAAACGGAAGCCACTTCCCAAGGCACTGTTAGGATGTATGGGTGAGTCACTAGGAAGCCAAGTTGGAGACAGTTCCCTTGGGGTGATTGCAGAGGGCAGGCAGTTGATGGTTCGCAACTGTCTGTGTGCGAGAGGGGGAGAAATCCAGGAGAAATTGAGCGTCTGAGTGGTGAAGAGGGCCCCGGGAGGAAAACCAAGGATAGAGCTTCTGTTGGCCACGGTATTTTCTGGAGAGGCGGGCTTGGATTTCTCAGCTTGGGCGTTGCCTCCTGTTGATTGTCTCTCCTGGGTTCAGGGACACAGGACTTTGTGCCACGTCTTTTGGGTGGGAGTCAAATCTTTGCCCAACTGTCATGCTCCCGGGCCGCTCGTTGGTGGCAGAAGTGGGATCTCTTGTGTCTCAAGAGAGAAAACCGCATTTTTATTTGCGTTCCTCCCCTCCCAGGAGTTTTTGATTAAAGAGGGGAATTTAAGCCCCGGGGCGGTGCAGATGATCGGAGACCTGCTGAACGAGGATTCCGGATTCTACCTGTCGTTCCTCGACTCTCTCATGGACTTTGACATCTTCTCTCATGAAGACGGGTGAGAATCCAATGTCCTCCCACCACCCTGTGCTGCTGGGCCAAGACCCTCTGGTCTCCCCTGGAGAAACCACAGCGTTGGGGTTACCAGCCTCCTACAGAGCCGCACAGACGCTGAACCGTTTCAGCTCTGGGAGGGGTCAGCTATGGGTGTGTCTACACACCAACGTTATTTCGGAGAAATGGCCGCTATTCTGAAATAACGATGCGAGCGGCAACACAGCAATTCTGTTATTTCGAAATAATTTCAAAATACCAGACGGCTTATTCCAACTTCTGTAAACCTCATTCGTCGAAGAATAACGCCTCTTGTGAAATAGCTACTTCGAACTAAGGCGTGAGTAGACGCTCCACTTCTGCTATTTCAAACTAGCCCCTCCCCAGGCCCGTTCTAAGTAATTTTCCTGGGCTGTATGTCTAGACTGCAGGCTTTTATCGACAGAAGTTTCTCTTCTGTCGACAAAGAGCGTCTAGACGACATCCAGTTCTGTCGACAAAGCAAGCCGCTTTGTCGACATGAGACTGTAGATGCAAATGACAGTGTGCGTGTGTCTAGACTACAGGGTTTTGTCGACAAAAGTGGATTTTTGTCGACAAAACTATACCTGCGTCTACACTCCTGCTGAGTTCTGTCGACATAACCTCGACAGAACTCAGCAGTTTTGTCGATGGTGGTAAACCTCATTCTACTAGGAATAACGCCTTTTGTCGACAGAACTCTAGGCGTTATTGCATCTACGCTGTCCTTTGCGTCTACATTGTCATGTCAACAAAGCGGCTTGCTTTGTCAACAGAACTGGATGTCGTCTAGACGCTCTTTGATGACAGAAGCTTTTTCAACAATATCTGATGACAAAACTTCTGTTGACAATAGCCCGTAGTCTAGACGTACCCTGTAGATGCAATAACGCCTTCTGTCAACAGAACTCTGTCAACAAAAGGCATTATTCCTCGCAGAATGAGGTTTACTGCCATCGACAAAACTGCTGAGTTCTGTCGATGTTATGTCGACAGAACACAGCGGCAGTGTAGATGCAAGTATAGCTTTGTCAACAAAAGTCCGCTTTTGTCAACAAAACCCTGTAGTCTAGACCCACCCTTAGGGTACGTCTAGACTACGGGCTTTTGTAGACAGACGTTTCTCTTCAATTGACAAAGAGCGTCTAGACGACATCCAGTTCTGTCGACAAAGCAAGCCGCTTTGTCAACATGAGAGTATAGATGCAAAGGACAGTGTGGGTGTGTCTAGACTACAGGGTTTGTCGACAAAAGTGGACTTTTGTCGACAAAACTATACCTGGGTCTATACTACAGCCACGTTCTGTTGACATGACGTCAACAGTACTGGGCAATTTTGTCGACAGCGGTAAACCTCATTCGACGAGGAATAACACCGTTTGTCGACAGACTTCTGTCACCAGAAGGCGTTATTGCATCGACACTGTCCTTTGCATCTACACTCTCGTGTTGACAAAGCAGCTTGCTTTGTCTACAGAACTGGATATCGTCTAGACGCTCTTTGTCAACAGAAGCTTTGTCAACAGTATCTGTTGACAAAGCCTCTGTCAACAAAAGCCTGAAGTCAAGACGTACCCTAAAAGAGCACAACTACATGAGGGAAGCCAGCCTTGGACTCATTCAGAGGCGTCCCTGCAGTGTAGACATACTGTTTTGAAATAAGCTAGTTCAGAATAACTATTGCGAAATAGCTCATTCCAAAATATCTGTGCAATGTAGACGTACCTTATAAAGGCTCCACATCCAGGAAACCAACCTATGTAAAGCCGTACACTGAGGGTGCGTCTACACTGGTGTTATCTCGAAATAACGACGTGCGTGTCAACACAGCAAGCCGCTATTTCAAAATAGTTTTGAGGTGGCGGACGTCTTACTCCAACTTCTGTAGTCCTCATTTCACGAGGAGTAAGGGAAGCAGAAGAACGAGTGCTCTCCCATCGACTTCCTGCCACGTAGACAGCGCCAACAGCCGAATTAAGCGATTGAAATTGCTGAAATTGCATCACTTCATTCGAATTTGCCCGGCAGCATAGGCATGCCCTAGAAAGTTCATGAAGTCCGCACACTTTATCAGAGAAAGAGAGATATGCACAATGGTTGCTCCCAGCCCCAAGTAAGAATTGTTTACTCTGGACTCGGTAAATAAACAAACGTGTTTTTATTAAGTCAAAAAGTAGGATGAAAGTGGTCGTAAGTGAAAGCAGTCAGATCAAAGGAAGTTACTAAGTTAAAGTAAAGAAAATTGCCAGCTAAGAAGCTTGCTACATGCAAATTCTTACCCTGAACAGTTGTGAAACCTCCTCAGATTTTGTTTAGCCCAATTTGTCCAGGTCAGTCTGGACTCTATCCCTGCCCTCCAACGTATCTACCTCTCCCCCTAGCTTAGCGCACAAGAGGCTATTGCGAGATGCTCTTTGGTCACCCGTCTCTTGTTTTTTCTTGCAGCTTTGATGAGATCACAGGAGGGTTCGACCAATTGCCGCTGGCCTTCCACCGGTCCATGCCTGGAGTGGTCCACCTCAACTGTACCGTCGAGCAGATAATCACTAACGGAGACAGGCTTAGAGTGTATTACCGCGCCCCCGATACCCTAAGCCCCAGCTCTGTGAAGGCAGACTATGTCCTGGTCACCTCCTCAGCTAAAGCGACACGCCTCATCCAATTCATGCCCCCGCTCTCCTCCAGCAAGGCCCACGCCCTGCGCTCCATCCACTACTCCACCGCCACCAAGGTGGTCTTGTCCTGCACCGAAAAGTTCTGGGAGAAGGACGGGATTCGGGGCGGGCCGTCGGTCACGGATCACCCATCCCGGTTCATCTACTACCCCAACCACAACTTCTCGAGCGGGCGGGGGGTGATCATGGCTTCCTACACGTGGAACGATGACGCGGAGTTCTTCGTGCCCCTGAGTGACGAGAAGTGCATCGACGTGGTGATGGAGGACCTGGCAGAAATCCATCAGGTCAGCAAGAAAGAGCTCCAGTACTGCTGTGATAAACACGTGATCCAACGGTGGAACCTGGACAAGCATTCCATGGGGGCCTACGCCTCCTTCACCCCCTACCAGTTCACCGACTATTCGGGGCCTCTGTTTCAGAAGGAAGGGAGGGTCCACTTTGCCGGAGAACACACCGCCCAGCCTCACGCCTGGATCGACACCTCGATGAAATCGGCCGTGAGAGCGGCCAGGAACATCCACAGGGATAGCCAAGAGTGGCTGAAGCAACTTGAGAAGAAGGTCCCGAAAGTTGAACTTTGATGACTTCCTGGGTGCTTAGTCAAGGCGTGAAGACACCGGCCACTCGAGGCTGGTCTACATGAAATCTGGAAGTCGAGCTAAGTTATGCTACTTGAGGTCAGAGGAACAGCTTAACACCACTTAGCAGCTGTGTCTGGTGGGTGTTGAACCCCTACTAATTTTTCCCTCATGGCTCCTAGCATTCCACATCACCCATGGAGTTAGCGTGTTTCTTTCTAGACAGTGGTGTGTCGTTGCCCCTCATACGCTTAACGGAAAACTGCCTACGAATATGCCTAGCTCTGATATGCTTTATGCAAACTACCACCGGGAACTGATCATTGGAGAGCTTGTGCCCTCTTGATCGTGTCTACAAGGCTATAAGTTGCGCCGCTCTACGTCCGTTCTGCACTCAAGTTATTGACACTTGCAGGAACCAATGTGTTATAAGGCCTCCCGTTCCACGGTCTTGAGTCATGCCACCAAAAAACCAAACCCAATTTGCACCAGGGAAAGTCCGCCATGGGAAAAAAAATTCCCCGCTTCAAGTTCTTTCACTGTAAGTCCAAGTTGTTTGGAACGTATCTTGGGCTTATAGGAGGCTGGCCTGTAGTCTATAGAGGGGCATGTATTGTTCCTGTATTTGAAACGAAAAGTATGACGCATGAACCTGTTGACTAATCTAGACGTGCTAAGGAAGGGCCATTGGTGGAACTTAATGGCCCACCTCTCTGGACAATAATCTGTGAATAGTCTTCCTTGTAAGCCTGGACCACGATTGGTCCTACAAAGACATGTGACCCTGCCCCCGGGTGCCAGAATCCATCTTGTATTTTGTACTTTCCCACCAGGGTGAAGGTGGGGAACTGAACAGGGGCGGGAGTCTATGTAAGGAGTGTGACGCACACGAGGATGGTCATCAGCTATCTTCACAAACGGCTTCCCACTCAGAGAAGACTCATGAAAACACCTGGACAGGAAAAGACACTTCTGGCCTGAGAAGGACTTTCTCGGACAGAAGAACTAGGCTGAGAAATTATTATTTGTAATCGGCTTCCTTGGTGTATTCGGCTGAGCGGAAGTTTTGGGTTTTATTTTGCGTAGTAACGTCCTTTGATTTGTCTGTTACCGCTGGTGTCAATCCTCCTTGGACGCTTAATAAAATCACTTTGGTTGGATGAGAAACCCAGTGGCCAGCATGCTGAGCTGGGGAGGGATGAGAGCGGGGCATCTTCCCTGACAAAGGGGGCAAATCAGTTATGAGCTTGCTCTGTATAAACTTTCGGCAGAGTAAGGTGGATTGATCGGGGGGGTGGGTCCCACGAGGGTGGGGCAGATCTCAGTGTCCGTGCCGCTCGGATGTGGGGGGGCTGTGACCCCCAACTCCGCCTTTGCTGCAGAAGACCAGAGCTTTTGACCCAGCAGGCCAGGGTGGTGGGGCGCTCCAGCAGACAGGACCAATGGTAAGATCAGCCGCTCAGGATCTCCAACGGGATCTCTCACCAAACCCATCCCAAGTGGTTCTCATGACAATATGAGAATGGCCAGACCGGGTCAGACCAAAGGTCCATCCAGTCCAGGGTCCTGTCAGCCAACAGGGGTCAAAGCCAGGTGCCCCAGAGGGAGGGAACAGAACAGGGAATCCACACGTGATCCCTCCCCTGTCTCCCTTTTCCAAACAACCAGAGGCCAGGCCATTGATAGACCTAACCTCCAGGAATCTATCTCGCTGTTTTCTGAACCCTGTTAAAGTCCTGGCCTTCACCACATCCTCCGGCGAGGAGTTCCACAGGTTGACTGTGCGCTGCGTGAAGAAATACCAGCTTTGTGCTACCCGCAGGCCTGGTACCAGCCTGCCTCTTGCTCACAGTTTAGCTTTGCTTTATATTAACCACTGTCAGCCTGGCTGCAGGCCTCAGACCAGACCTCTGAGACATGAGCTCATGTTTCAGGCCTTCGTCTTAATCCAGGTGGGACGAGCATGAGTGCGGCTCCCTTTGGACCCATTTAGCTTCGCGCCTGGAGCTGGAAAACTTTTTAATGGGCCCCCGGGGGCCTCCGCCATGGCAGAGTCACTAACAGCCGCCTTGCGACTCACGTCCGCGCTCCCCCGTGGCCGATAACCCACGAGGTCCTGCCCCCGGCAGAGGCAGACTAACGAGGAGCCGGGGAGAGGAGGTCTCAAGGCAGGGACTCGGGCAGGGACGTCAGGAGCCGAGTTGGTGCCAGAGGTTTCTCTGTCACAGGGCAAAGGCCGGATCTCTTGGAAACACACTTATGGCCAGCCGGGCCCGGAAACCGTCCTGTCACTGCAGTGCCCCGACCCTTCGTACCCGGCACTGTCCTGTCACTGCAGTGTCCCTCCCTTCTGCACCCGGGCACTGCCCTGTCGCAGCAGTGTCCCTCCCTTCTGCACCCGGGCACTGTCCTGTCACTGCAGTGTCCTTCCCTTCTGCACCCGGGCACTGTCCTGTCACTGCAGTGTCCCTCCCTTCTGCACCCGGCACTGTCCTGTCACTGCAGTGTCCCTCCCTTCTGCACCCGGGCACTGCCCTGTCACTGCAGTGTCCCTCCCTTCTGCACCCGGGCACTGCCCTGTCGCAGCAGTGTCCCTCCCTTCTGCACCCGGGCACTGTCCTGTCACTGAAGTGTCCTTCCCTTCTGCACCCGGGCACTGTCCTGTCACTGCAGTGTCCCCTCCCTTCTGCACCCGGGCACTGTCCTGTCACTGCAGTGTCCCTCCCTTCTGCACCCGGCACTGTCCTGTCACTGCAGTGTCCCTCCCTTCTGCACCCGGGCACTGCCCTGTCACTGCAGTGTCCCTCCCTTCTGCACCCGGGCACTGCCCTGTCGCAGCAGTGTCCCTCCCTTCTGCACCCGGGCACTGTCCTGTCACTGAAGTGTCCTTCCCTTCTGCACCCGGGCACTGTCCTGTCACTGCAGTGTCCTTCCCTTCTGCACCCGGGCGCTGTCCTGTCACTGCAGTGTCCTTCCCTTCTGCACCCGGGCGCTGTCCTGTCACTGCAGTGTCCCCTCCCTTCTGCACCCGGCACTGTCCTGTCACTGCAGTGTCCCTCCCTTCTGCACCCGGGCACTGTCCTGTCACTGCAGTGTCCCTCCCTTCTGCACCCGGGCGCTGTCCTGTCACTGCAGTGTCCTTCCCTTCTGCACCCGGGCACTGCCCTGTCACTGCAGTGTCCCTCCCTTCTGCACCCCGGCACTGTCCTGTCACTGCAGTGTCCCTCCCTTCTGCACCCGGGCACTGTCCTGTCACTGCAGTGTCCCTCCCTTCTGCACCCGGGCACTGTCCTGTCACTGCAGTGTCCCTCCCTTCTGCACCCGGGCACTGCCCTGTCACTGCAGTGTCCCTCCCTTCTGCACCCGGGCACTGTCCTGTCACTGCAGTGTCCCTCCCTTCTGCACCCGGGCACTGTCCTGTCACTGAAGTGTCCCTCCCTTCTGCACCCGGGCACTGTCCTGTCACTGCAGTGTCCCTCCCTTCTGCACCCGGGCACTGCCCTGTCACTGCAGTGTCCCTCCCTTCTGCCCCCGGGCACTGCCCTGTCACTGCAGTGTCCCTCCCTTCTGCACCCGGGCACTGTCCTGTCACTGAAGTGTCCTTCCCTTCTGCACCCGGGCACTGTCCTGTCACTGCAGTGTCCCTCCCTTCTGCACCTGGGCACTGTCCTGTCACTGCAGTGTCCCCTCCCTTCTGCACCCGGCACTGTCCTGTCACTGAAGTGTCCCTCCCTTCTGCACCCGGGCACTGTCCTGTCACTGCAGTGTCCCTCCCTTCTGCACCCGGGCACTGTCCTGTCACTGAAGTGTCCCTCCCTTCTGCACCCGGGCACTGTCCTGTCACTGCAGTGTCCCTCCCTTCTGCACCCGGGCACTGTCCTGTCACTGAAGTGTCCTTCCCTTCTGCACCCGGGCACTGTCCTGTCACTGAAGTGTCCCTCCCTTCTGCACCCGGGCACTGTCCTGTCACTGCAGTGTCCCTCCCTTCTGCACCCGGGCGCTGTCCTGTCACTGCAGTGTCCCTCCCTTCTGCACCCGGGCGCTGTCCTGTCACTGCAGTGTCCCTCCCTTCTGCACCCGGGCACTGTCCTGTCACTGCAGTGTCCCTCCCTTCTGCACCCGGGCACTGCCCTGTCACTGCAGTGTCCCTCCCTTCTGCACCCGGCACTGTCCTGTCACTGCAGTGTCCCTCCCTTCTGCACCCGGGCACTGTCCTGTCACTGCAGTGTCCCTCCCTTCTACACCCGGGCACTGTCCTGTCACTGCAGTGTCCTTCCCTTCTACACCCGGGCACTGTCCTGTCACTGCAGTGTCCTTCCCTTCTGCACCCGGGCACTGTCCTGTCACTGCAGTGTCCCCCCCTTCTACACCCGGGCACTGCCCTGTCACTGCAGTGTCCCCTCCCTTCTGCACCCGGGCACTGTCCTGTCACTGCAGTGTCCCTCCCTTTTGCACCCGGGCACTGCCCTGTCACTGCAGTGTCCCTCCCTTTTGCACCCGGGCACTGCCCTGTCACTGCAGTGTCCCTCCCTTCTGCACCCGGGCACTGCCCTGTCACTGCAGTGTCCCTCCCTTCTGCACCCGGGCACTGTCCTGTCACTGCAGTGTCCTTCCCTTCTGCACCCAGGCACTGTCCTGTCACTGCAGTGTCCCTCCCTTCTGCACCCGGGCACTGCCCTGTCACTGCAGTGTCCTTCCCTTCTGCACCCGGGCACTGCCCTGTCACTGCAGTGTCCTTCCCTTCTTCACCCGGGCACTGCCCTGTCACTGCAGTGTCCCCTCCCTTCTGCACCCGGGCACTGCCCTGTCACTGCAGTGTCCCCTCCCTTCTGCACCCGGGCACTGTCCTGTCACTGCAGTGTCCCTCCCTTCTGCACCCGGGCACTGCCCTGTCACTGCAGTGTCCCCTCCCTTCTGCACCCGGGCACTGTCCTGTCACTGCAGTGTCCCTCCATTCTGCACCCGGGCACTGCCCTGTCACTGCAGTGTCCCCTCCCTTCTGCACCCGGGCACTGTCCTGTCACTGCAGTGTCCCCTCCCTTCTGCACCCGGGCACTGTCCTGTCACTGCAGTGTCCCTCCCTTCTGCACCCGGGCACTGCCCTGTCACTGCAGTGTCCCCTCCCTTCTGCACCCGGGCACTGTCCTGTCACTGCAGTGTCCCTCCATTCTGCACCCGGGCACTGCCCTGTCACTGCAGTGTCCCCTCCCTTCTGCACCCGGGCACTGTCCTGTCACTGCAGTGTCCCCTCCCTTCTGCACCCGGGCACTGCTCTGTCACCTGAAGAAATACGTCTGTGCTCCCCCCCCGGCTTCCTCGTTGTCCAGCACTGGAGCTGAGGTTGGGGGGTGGGACCGCGGTGCGGACGCCCCCTTGTGGTCCCTCTGCCGTAGAGCAGTGACTCCTCGCATCTCCCTCCCTTTCCGTGGGATGGAAACAAGTCCCATTCCCGGTGCATCCTATTGTCCTGGCACCACCCAACCCCGACCGGTTTTAAGTTCAGAGCAGAGGAACCTGTCACTGAATTTGGGGTCCCTCGATCGTCAACAAACGGACGCACAGACGGACACACGTTTCTTAAGCACATAGCGTCAAGGTTACCAAGGAGCTAGGATTTATTTTTTTTATCCAAAAACTTGAACTAGAACAGCCTCTCATCCCGCTGAGCTGGAGTCACTGAATTTCCCTTGCCTGGCACGTTTTATCTGTTGCAATAGCTGAAGTCTCTTCCCTGACCCTTCGCACCACTTCCTCCTTCAATCGCTTTCAGTTCTTCTCCCCATTTCTGAGGGGACGTCTAGAGGGCACCGCATTTCCGAGACACCGGCGGTTTCTGGGAAAAGCAACCCCACGTCCAGGAAACGGGTCGGCTCGTTCGAAAAGAAACGGAAATCAGCGGGCGCGCTCTTTCGCCATCTCTGTGAACCTCGTTCTCCGAGGCCTAAGGGATGTGTCGGAAGAGGACTCTCCCCCGAAATCTGGCGCCGTGCGGACGCGCCACCTTTCGGAAAAGCCTCTTTCGAAACGAAATCCGAAAACGGTAGGTGGTCGGCGTACCGCGGATTGTGTTTCTTGCTCCGATTTGACTTTGTCGCGCCGACCTGCCCTACGAGTCCCTTTCTAGTCCTAGGCACCTAAGAAGAAATTGATCGACTTTTTGTCAGTGTCCGGGCCAGATCCAAAAGTCCCGATCCCCTTCCCATTTGTGCCAGTGAAACGTGAACGTGAAGGTGCCGGCTGGGGGAGCTGTTTGGGGCACCCATCGTGTTGGGAAGTTTCCTTTCCGGTGGGGTTTCCTCCAGGCCTAGGAGCGCCTGGCCTGGCCGATCCCAACCTGCTGCAGCCCCACTAACAGGCGTGTGGTTTCTGTTCTAGCCTCGGGTATGTTACACGCATTTAGCACCCAACCCAGAAGAAGCCAAGGGCTGAACTGGAACCAGTGTCTCCCAGCTGCAGTGTAGACGGACCCTCAGGAATAGGCATTGATAGATACTGTTCTCCCCAGCTCTTTTTTGAACTCGGTTAAAGTCCTTGTCTTCACCACATCCCCCAGCGAGGAGTTCCACAGGTTGACGGTGCGCTGGGTGAAGAATAAACTTCCTTTGGTCTCATTTAAACCAGCTGCCTGTTTATTTCCGTGGGCGACCCCTTGTTATTATAAGATGGGAACAAGTCAATCACTTTTCCTTATTCTCTTTTTCCACACCAATCACTATTTTCTAGACCTGTCCCTCCCAAATCTCCTCTTTTCTAAGCTGAAAAGTCCCCGTCTTTGTAATCTCTCTTCCTATGGGACTCGTTCCAAATCCCTCACTTTTTTGTTGTTGGGGGGTGGACAAGGAGCTACGGGGAGAGTTCAGAGGCGAGCTGAAAAGAACAGGGTGGGACACAGACTGGGGGATATTTGAGGGGATGTCCCCTCCCCCAATTTTTACCAGCTCGCCTGTCCAAGTTTAAGGGTAGCCCTCAGGCAAGGGGACTTGGACCAGGTGCCAATGGGGAGGCAAAAGGGGGAAAGACCCCCCCACTGTGGTCCCCCCATGAGCCAATCAGTGGGGGGACGGGGATGTGACCTCAGCGAAACCCCCCCTCCCCCCGCATGGTTGACCATTATGAGCCACCTGGGTCTGCACCCGCCTCCTCCCATTGTGACCCGCCGGGGCATTGTCCTCATCGGCCAATCTCGGGGCTGGAAAGCCGGCCCCTCATTTGCATGCCGGCCGGTATATATATGGGGGCGGCGGGCGGGGCGGGGCCAGAGGCGGCGGCCAGGCAGAAGGGGGTCGTGCCGTGCGCAGCGAGATGGCGGCCGCCCGGCGAGGGAGGAGGAAGACGACCCCACCCCGGAGGAGACAGACGCGCTCCGGCAGGAAGTCCCCGGCCAAGCGGCGGAAGCCGCAGGAGAAGCGGCGGCGGAGCCCGGCCCGGCGGCGGAGCCCGGCCTGGCGGCAGCCCGGCCACCCACGGGACGGGGAGCAGCCCTCCTCCGACGTCAAGATGCTGAGGCAGCTGCAGCGAGACAGCAAACTCCTCTCCCCCAAGGCCAAAGGGCTGATGTTCTCCTTCGTCAACGACATCTACCGGAAGGTCTCCACCGAGGCCGAGCGCCTGCGGCGGCAAAGCCGCCGGCCCACCATCGGGCCCTCCCAGGTGCAGGCCGCCCTGCAGGAGGTGATGCCGAAGAAACGGGTCCGGCGCGCGGCCAGCCCGGTCCCCAAAAGGTCTCGCTAGAGCCCCCCGCCCCTTCTCCCAAGGGTGCCGGGCCAGGGAGAAGGGGAGACCCTCGCGCCCCCTCCGGATGAAAGAATCGACGTTGCTTTAGAGATGCTCGCAAAAAAACCACCCGAAGGACCATCCGCTCCCCCAGCAGCTCTTCCCGGGGGACACGCCGGAGACCGTGACGGGGAGAGAGAATTTGCGTCCTCGGGGGAGAAAAAAAGAGACCCGCCCATCAGTTGCGGACGCTGCCTGGCCCTAGCCAGTGACACCCCCTCGCGGAAGAGCCTGCCACCGGATCGGGTGTGGCGTTATATTAAAACAGGATTTTAGCAACATTTTGGGGCGTCGTGTTTTCCTTCGCTGCAGGGGTTCAACGTGGAGGGGAGCGTCACGATGTCATATAAAATGAGTCGTCGTGTAAGGGGAGCCACCAGGGAGAGACCCCAATGCCGCCCAGCTGCTTGTGTTTCTTTTTGGGGTGCACATCTGCGCTTGCCAGGGTGCGCACGACAAAATTCATTCCACACATGGATGGGAAATGTTAAAGGGAACCCAAGTTGTATAGTGCACTGGTCTTGGTGCGCATGACAAAATTCATTCCACACATGGATGGGAAATGTTAAAGAGAACCCAAGTTGTATAGTGCACTGGGCTTGGTGTGCATGACAAAATTCATTCCACACATGGATGGGAAATGTTAAAGGGAACCCAAGTTGTATAGTGCACTGGGCTTGGTGTGCATGGCAAAATTCATTCCACATAGGGATGGGAAATGTTAAAGGGAATCCAGGTTGTATAGTGTGCTGGCCTTGGTGCGCATGACAAAATTCATTCCACACATGGATGCAAAATGTTAAAGGGGACCCCGGTTGTATAGTACGCTTGCCTTGGTGCGCACGACAAAATTCATTCCGCACAGTGATGGGAACTATTAAAGGGAAACCCAATTGTATAGTTCAGTGGCCTTGGTGCGCATGACAAAATTCATTCCACACATGGATGAGAAATGTTAAAGGGGACCCCGGTTGTATAGTGTCGTGGGCTTGGTGAGCATGACAAAATTCATTCCGCACATGGATAGGAAATGTTAAAGGGGGCCCTGATTGTATAGTGCGCTGGCCTTGGTGCGCACGATAAAATTCATTTCGCACAGAGATGGGAACTGTTAAAGGGAACACGGTTGTATAGTGCAGGGGTCTTCAATCTTTCCAGATGACTGCACCCCTCTCAATGTGTCTTGAATGCCCCCTGTGCTCTAGCCCTCACTTAAAAAGGACTTACTTACAAAATAAGACACAAAAAATACAGATAACTCCCAGTGAAAAGCTGCTTGCTTTCTCCTTTTTACCACATAATGATGTATCAGAAGGAATATCAATTCGATGATGTTATAATTTAATTAGATTCTATTATAAATTACATAGGTTAGATAAATGATCTGGAGTTTGGAACGGGTCCCATGTGAAGAGCGATTAAAAAGACGGGGACGTTTCCGCTTAGAAAAGCAGAGTCTAAGGGGAGATAAGAATGAGGGCTCATCCAATGACACGCATAGGCAGCAGGTTTAAAAGACACCAAAGGAATGCTTTTCTTCTCACAGAGCACACTGTTAACCTGTGGAACTCCTTGCCAGGGGATGTGGTGAGGACCAAGATTTTAACAGGGTTCAAAACAGGAACTCGATACCCTGCCTTGGAAGACCTCCTGCTTGAGAGCCACCCGGGAGTTCGAATCCCCCAGCTCTTTTTTTGAACCCTGGTCTTCACAACTTCCTCCGGCGAGGAGTTCCACAGGTTAACAGTGCGCTGTGTGAAGAAAAACACATTCCTTCGGTTTGTTTTAAACCTGCGGCCTATTCATGTCATATTCCTAGAAGGGACGCCAAAGACCACCAAGTCCCATGGAGGGGGCAGTCAGACACACTCTTCAATCTCTCCACTGAGGGAACTGGAACAAGTTCCCTAAAAAGGACCTGGCAGCGGTGGGATTCGAACCCACGCCCCCGAAGGGACTGGAGCCTTAATCCAGCGCCTTAGACCGCTCGGCCACGCTACCCCTGCCCTGGTGACCTACCTGCACCAGGTCTCCTCCCCCCTCCCCCCGGTCCCTCTTCCTGGGAACGGAGGAGTTATTAGGGGCCACATAAAGGACCTGGATTTTGGTAAGTGGTGGAGGGCTGGGAGGGAGGCAGGTGCTGGAGGGAGGTGGGGGCAGGGGATTGGGGTGCAGGGGGTGCGGGGTCTGGGAGGGAGGTGGATGCGGGAGGGAGGTGGGGGCAGGGGACTGGGGTTCAGGGGGGTGTGGGGGCTTGGAGGGAGGTGGGGGCAGGGGACTGGGTTTCAGGGGGTGTGGGGGCTTGGAGGGAGGTGGGGGCAGGGGACTGGGGTGCAGGGGGGGTGGGGGCTTGGAGGGAGGTGGGGGCAGGGGACTGGGGTGCAGGGGGGTGTGGGGGCTTGGAGGGAGGTGGGGGCAGGGGATCCGGGGACTGGGAGGGAGGCAGGTGAAGGAGGGAGGTGGGGGCAGGGGATTGGGGTGCAGGGGGTGTGGGGACTGGGAGGGAGGTGGGTGCAGGGGACTGGGGTGCAGGGGGGTGTGGGGGCTTGGAGGGAGGTGGGGGAAAAGGATTGGGGTGCAGGGGGTGCGGGGGCTGGGAGGGAGGCGGGTGCAGGAGGGAGGTGGGTGCAGGGGACTGGGGTGCAGGGGGTGTGGGTGCTTGGAGGGAGGTGGGGGAGGGGACTGGGGTGCAGGGGGTGCAGGGTGAGGGAGGCAGGTGCGGGAGGGAGATGGGGCAGGGGTGAGGGGTCTGGGAGGGAGGCGGGTGCAGGAGGAAGGTGGGGGCAGGGGACTGGGGTGCAGGGGGTGAGGGGTCTGGGAGGGAGGCGGGTGCAGGAGGGAGGTGGGGGCAGGGGACTGGGGTGCAGGGGGTGCGGGGTCTGGGAGGGAGGTGGGGGCAGGGGATTGGGGTGCAGGGGGTGAGGGGTCTGGGAGGGAGGTGGGTACAGGAGGGAGGTGGGGGCAGGGGATTGGGGTGCAGGGGGTGCGGGGTGAGGGAGGCAGGTGGGGGCAGGGGGTGAGGGGTCTGGGAGGGAGGTGGGGGCAGGGGATGGGGGTGAGGGGGCTGAGAGGCAGGCGGGTGCAGGAGGGAGGTGGGGGCAGGGGATTGGGGTGCAGAGGGTGTGGGGTCTGGGAGGGAGGCGGGTGCAGAGGGGAGCTTGGGGCAGAGGATGGGGGGGCAGGAGAAAGCATGGGGTGTGGGAAGGGTGTTGGGTGAAGCAGGGGGTTAGGGTGGTGACCTGGGTTGGGGGCAGGCGCAGAGGGGTTGGGGGTGGGGACCTGAGGCGGGACAGGACGCAGAAGGGATGAGAAGACGCAGCAACCCTCCTCGCCCGCAGCGCTGTACCAAGCAGCTCCACCTCGCTGTCACCAATGGGGGAAACTGAGGCATGGAGCCGGGCGGTGACCCGTGGCGGGGTTAATCAGCGACTCTCTCGGTCGTAGCCGCGCCATTGGCTGCCCTCTTGCAGGTTCTGTGCCATCCGCCCTGGGGTTGATTTTGGAACCCACACCAAAGCAGGCGCGGCAAGACCGAATTTTAACTTTTTTTTTTTTAATCAGCCCCCTTTTAACTAAGAATGGAGTTGTATTGGTCTGGCTTTGCTAGGACCCGGCACCTCATGCTGGGCTTAGCCCTCACGGAGCACCATCCCGCAGTTTGCAAAGGGGAAACTGAGGCACAGAGTAGCCTCCCCACCCCCGCGCCCGTTTGCTCAAGACAAGGCCAGGCCTTGGATCTAGCTGTCTTCAGGGCTACTCCTGGGCTATGCTGGGAGAAGTCAGGGGATACAATTGGTGTCCCTGGCCTCTGTTTGTCAGAGGCTGGAGAGGGATGGCAGGAGACAAATCGCTTGATCGTTGTCTTCGGTCCACCCTCTCTGGGGCACCTGGTGCTGGCCACTGTCGGCAGACGGGATACTGGGCTAGATGGACCTTTGGTCTGACCCAGCACGGCCGTTCTCCTCCTCTCCTCCCATGGGAAAATGACTATGCTTTAAAAATAAAGGGGAAAAAAATAATTCCCTGACCGGGAATCGAACCCGGGCCGCGGCGGTGAGAGCGCCGAATCCTAACCACTAGACCACCAGGGAAGTGTGGCAATGGCTTTCTGCAGGCTGGTCTGTGGTGTGCAGAGACATGGTGAATCTGTGCTACACAGCTCACTAGGGTGTGCAAGAAAGAAAGAAAGAAAGAAAGAAAGAAAGTTGTTTATGGGGATAGATAGAGGGGGCGTAAGGGGATAGACAGACAGATCGATACGATAGATAGATAGATAGATTTTTATGGAAAGGAAAGGAAACGGAAGAAAGAAAAGGAAAAGAAGAAAGAAAGGAAAGGAGGGAAGGAAGGAAGGAAGGAAGGAAGGAAGGAAGGAAGGAAGGGAAGAAGAGAGAGAGAAAAGGAGGGAGGGAAAGAAGGAAGAGAGAAAGGAAAGGACGGAGGGAGGGAGGAAGGGAGGGAAGGAGGGAAAGAAGAGGAAAAGGAAAGGAAGGAAGGAAGGAAGGAAGGAAGGAGAGGGAAGGAGGGAAAGAAGAGGGGAAGGAAGGAAGGAAGGAAGGAGAGGGAAGGAGGGAAAGAAGAGGAAAAGGGAAGGAAGGAAGGAAGGAAGGAAGGAAGGAAGGAAGGAAGGAAGGAAGGAAGGAGAGGGAGGGAAGGAGGGAAAGAAGAGGAAAAGGGAAGGAAGGAAGGAAGGAAGGAAGGAAGGAAGGAAGGAAGGAGAGGGAAGGAGGGAAAGAAGAGGAAAAGGGAAGGAAGGAAGGAAGGAAGGAAGGAAGGAAGGAAGGAAGGAAGGAAGGAAGGAGGGAAGGAGAGGGAGGGAAGGAGGGAAAGAAGAGGAAAAGGGGAGGAAGGAAGGAAGGAAGGAAGGAAGGAAGGAGAGGGAAGGAGGGAAAGAAGAGGAAAGGGAAGGAAGGAAGGAAGGAGAGGGAAGGAGGGAAAGAAGAGGAAAAGGGAAGGAGGGAAGGAAGGAGAGAAAGGAAAGGACCGAGGGAGCGGGGAAGGGGAGGGCAGGAAAGCGAAGGGTCGGCAGCTGCGCTTTGCTTTCTCCTTTGAGCCCTGCGCGCTGCCGCCTCCCCCCTCGCAGCCGGGGGCAAAAGCGACGTGTCAGGAGCGGGATTTGAACCCGCGCCTCCATGCGGAGACCAGAACACCCAGCGGGCGGGCAAGCGCGGAGCCTTGAGTCTGGCGCCTTAGACCACTCGGCCATCCTGACCCGCGGAGGGAGCTCCCGCCGCCCGCCCCATGGCTCGCCCCGCACCCGGGCGGGCCGGTTCCCACGGCCCCAGTGGGGCAGAGCCCCGCGCCGCCCGCCCCATGGCTCGCCCCGCACCCGGGCGGGTCGGTTCCCACGGCCCCAGTGGGGCAGAGCCCCGCGCCGCCCGCCCCATGGCTCGCCCCGCACCCGGGCGGGTCGGTTCCCACGGCCCCAGTGGGGCAGAGCCCCGCGCCGCCCGCCCCATGGCTCGCCCCGCACCCGGGCGGGCCGGTTCCCACGGCCCCAGTGGGGCAGAGCCCCGCGCCGCCCGCCCCATGGCTCGCCCCGCACCCGGGCGGGCCGGTTCCCAGGGGGCAGAGCCCCGCGCCACCCGCCCCATGGCTCGCCCCGCACCCGGACGGGTCGGTTCCCACGGCCCCAGTGGGGCAGAGCCCCGCGCCGCCCGCTCCATGGCTCGCCCCGCACCCGGACGGGTCGGTTCCCACGGCCCCAGTGGGGCAGAGCCCCGCGCCGCCCGCTCCATGGCTCGCCCCGCACCCGGACGGGTCGGTTCCCACGGCCCCAGTGGGGCAGAGCCCCGCGCCGCCCGCCCCATGGCTCGCCCCGCACCCGGGCGGGCCGGTTCCCACGGCCCCAGTGGGGCAGAGCCCCGCGCCGCCCGCTCCATGGCTCGCCCCGCACCCGGACGGGTCGGTTCCCACGGCCCCAGTGGGGCAGAGCCCCGCGCCGCCCGCCCCATGGCTCGCCCCGCACCCGGACGGGTCGGTTCCCACGGCCCCAGTGGGGCAGAGCCCCGCGCCGCCCGCCCCATGGCTCGCCCCGCACCCGGGCGGGTCGGTTCCCACGGCCCCAGGGGGCAGAGCCCCGCGCCGGATTGCCGCGTTCACACGGCGCCCGCTCCCCCGCCCACCTCTGCCACCTCCCCCCGGGACCGCCCCCAGCCCCTCCCCCGGGCCAGGCCCCTCCCCTCCCCCACCCGCTCTCTGGGGGGCCCCCAGGGCAAACTTTACCAAGTCCGGGCTGCCCGGGTTCGGCCCCGGCTCGCTGATTGGTTCGCCGCAGAGGCGGGCCGAGCTCCGATTGGTGGGGCTCGCAGTCACGTCCCCAGCCAGCCAATCCCCTTCCCCGGGCCAAACTGAGGTCGGCGTCAGTGGGTAAAAATCCCACGGCTGCTACATTCTCATACAGAGTTACACACACACACACACACTGTCATATTGTCACCCCCCCCCACAATTACCCACACTGTCATAGTGTCACACCCCCCCACAATCACACACGCTGTCATATTGTCACACACACCCAGAGTGATATTGTCCCCCCCACAATCACACACACTGTCTCACACACACACACACACACACACACACTAATATTGTCAAATATCCTTACTCAGACACAACCTTTTACTCCCACACACACACTCAGTGATATTGTCAAACATCCTTATGTGCACAAACACCTTCTTCTTACACACACATAGTGATACTGTCAAACACCCTTACACACACACACACCTATCACACACCGCAACCACTCACACACGTGACAATCACACACACATACACGACAATCACACATGACAATCACACACACACACAACAATCACACACGACAGTCATACATGTGACAGTCACACACACACACACACAACAACCGCACACACGACAATTGCACACGACAGTCATACACGTGACAGTGATACACACACGACAATCACACACACGCACACCAATCAGTACAGGGCTTTCCTATCCGTGGCACGACCCCACCTTCCGGAGAGGCAGGAGCCAGCCCGGCTGTCCACACCAGGCTTCAGGGAGTGGGGGGGAGGGGAAAGGGGAGGAGGAGAGACAGGCTGGGGGCCCCTCTCACACCCCAAACCCCCCATCTCCTCCCCAACCCTCTGCTCCCTTCCCACGCCCCTCGATTAGGTTCCTCCCTCGCTCACAGCATCGTAGAATCACAGAACGGGAAGGGACCTCGAGGGGTCATCGAGTCCCGGCCCCGGCCCTCACGGCAGGACCGGGCACGTCCACACCACGGCAATGTGGAGAAAACTCAATTTGGGTTCTAACTTTGACAGCGCTTTATTATTTTTGTCCTTTTTTTTTTTTTAAACAGATGTGTTGCGATGGTAGGAAAAATGTGTGTCTGAAAACTGAAGGTACCGGGGATACTTATCATTTTTTTTAAAAAGCGGGGGGTACTTGGCTTTTTTTTTTGGAAAAAGGTGTACTTTATAAAAAAAGGTTGAGAAACACGGCGTTAAAGCATAAACACACACACACACGTCGCCACACACACACACACACACACACACACACACACACACGTCGCCCCACACACACACACACACACACACACGCTCCCCTAGAAAGGAAACCGTTCACCCCAGATGTTGCTGCTAAAATCCAGTTTATTATAACGCCAAGACGACCTTAATTTCTCCCCTTTCGATAGCGTCTCGTTGGCCGTGCTCTCCTTTCCGAATCCCGCCTCGCCTTCTCGCCGTCTTTCGGGTCTCGCTCCGCGGTGGAAAGTCTCCCTTATTAGCTCAAGGCGTAGGGTGGCGATTTTTTTTTTCGTTTCTCCCGGCTCATTCATGCTTCGGCAGGCGGTGGAGACGTTCTGGTAGCGTCTGATTTCCCGGGGGTTCAAGACGCCGCCTGTCCCTGCCTCGTTCATGCGTGATCTCCGGCGTTGGTCCCTCCTCCCGAGATCTTTCATCAGGCCGGTGTTGGGGGGCTCTTCCCAGCTGGGGTTCACTCCCTTCCTTCCTCCCCTCGTGACGTGGGGGGCTGAGGCGGAAAGGAAGCGGGGGGGGGGAACGTTTCTCTTAACGAGACCTGCTGTGGATGGAGGTGGTGGTAGATTCCCGCGCCGCCTTCCCCTTCATCACCGTTTCCAGCGCGGCTTGCACCTCGGCCGTGCCGATGAAGGACCCCCGCCGCCTTTTCCGCCGGCGGTTGGCCTCGGTGAAGACGGTGCTGTAGAGGCGGCACAGGGCGGCGGTCACGAGGCCCTTGGCTTGGGCCGACATGCGCCGGTCGCTCCGCAACAGCCGGCACATCATCTCCGAGATGTAGAGGGTGGGAAGACGCCGCTTCCCTCGGCTTTTCCGCAGCACCGGCTTCCAGCGCCCGTGCTGGGGGGGGGCCCTTTTCCGCCGGGGCTGGGGCTTCTGAAGGCTCATCTGGCGGGTCTTCTGCCCCCTCTGCACCTGGGCCTTCTTGTTTCTTCTCTGGGCAGCACCCATGGTGCCCCGCCCCGGTCTCGCCAGCTTCGTTCTCGGCCTGCAGCAGGTCCACCCCCGCCCCTATATAGGCGCCGGCATTCAAATGAGGCGCCGACTCTGTGGCCCGTGATTGGCTAGTGGGGACAATGGCATTGTTCGCCCCACCCGTTACCGGCAGCCCTCGCGTGGCGTCCAATGCACTCCACGGGCTCGCTGGCTTTTTGGCAGGGCGGGCGCGGCACATCGGTGATTTGGGTGGAGTGTAATCGGGATTGGCTGCCAATTATCCTTTGGCAACTAGAATTTTTTAATGCTTATTAGCCTCCGCCTGACAAAGACCGGAGGGGCCGGTCAACCGCGTGCCTCATTGGAAGTAGGCAAGAGAGACCCTAAAAAAACCAAACCCAATATTCTACAATTTAATCCTGTAAAAACAAGCATTCCTGTGGTACCTTGACACACAAAACCAGCCATAATCTCATGAGCTTTCGTTGGCACAACGAAAACCGGAGTGGGGGAAAAACTCCGACCTGGAATGGGGAAAAAACTCAGGATCCCAGAGAATTCGTAACAGAAAAACAAGGGGGAGATTAAAAAACGTATTCCCATCCCATTCGGGAGCCGTTGTTACTCATTAGCGTCAGGTGGAGCGTCCTGCATCCGTGTTTTTCTCACGGCGATCGTGATAACGTGGAAGCCAATTTCGTTTTCGTTCTTTTCGGGAGACGATAAAAGCTTTCCAGAGTGCGGCTTCCTTTCTGAAACGGTCGCGCCCGCCACTCCAGCCTCACTTCAAGGGCCACCGGCCAAAAGGCCCACTTCCCTGAGGCCCAACGGGATCTCCCAGGTCAGGAACACCCGGACGACGGCGGCTCACGTCCCACCCTAGCCGCAATTCCTGGCGTTTCTCCCGAGGAAATAGCTGGAGACCCTAGCCCCGCCCCATTCTGCCCTAAGCCCCGCCCCCTGGGAGCCAAAACCAACCCCCTGGCCCGGAGCACCATGGTGAGGTGGGGCACTCGGGGTAGCAACTCTCCGCCCCCAGTGAGCCTACAGGGGGCATTTTGGGGGCGGACCTACCCCTGCCTATGACACCCGCCGCCCCCTGCTGGAAACCAACCCGTTGTCCTTCCGGCCCCTCTGAGAGGTGCCTGCCCGCAGGCAAAGGGCTTCTCCGCCTCAGATACCCTTCGACCTCAGCGGGCAAGGCGAAGAAAACCCTCGTTTCCCGGGCGAGGGAGAGGAGGTCGGTGGAGGGCCAGCTTCGGTCCGTAGTTCAGGCACATCGTGAGGAGCCGAGGGGCAGGAAACTTCCCAACTTACCTTGGTCTAGGACCAAACTTCTCTTGGGCGGATGCTTCTCCTGCTGGAGACGCACAAGCAGTCCCGTAACGAGTCGTGACTCTGCCACGGCGCCCCCTGCTGGTCTCCTGGGGAGTTCTTCAGCCCCGGTGCGCCCTCCGCTGGACGGGTGTCTCGTCCTCGGTTTCCCGCCTCCTGCCTCCTCCCGGGGATGTGACTAACTCGCCCCCAGAGTAAAGCCCTCCTCCGGTTCCCGCTTATGCCAGGAATCTACACGGCACCCTCAACTCGAAAGAAGATACACAACATGCGCTACGCCATCGGCGTGTCTTACGTCGATTTTATGGCCACACATGGAAATGGCGCGCTATTGCGAGCCATCCCACGGGGGAGAGGGGGACGAGGTTTCCCGGGATGCCGAAATCGCGCGTCCGCTGTATTTCGCAATAGCGGACACGTTCAGAAGGCACTTTTCAACTTATTCATAAATGATCTGGAGAAAGGGGTAAGCAGGGAGGTGGTAAAGTTTGCGGATGATACCAAACTGTTTGGGATAGTCAAGACAGAAGCAGACTGTGAGGGACTCCAGGAAGATCTCACCAAACGGAGTGATTGGGCAGCAAAATGGCAAATGAAATGTAATGTGGATAAGTGTAAAGTAATACACATCGGGAAAAATAACCCAACTAGACGTATAGTATGACGGGGGCTAATTTAGATACAACTAATCAGGAAAGTTATCGTGGACAGTTCTCTGAAAACTTCCACACAGAGTGCAGCGGCGGTCAAAAAGGCAAATAGGATGCTAGGAATTATTAGGAAAGGGATAGAAAATAAGACCCAGAATATCTTACTGCCCCTGTATAAAACTATGGTACGCCCACATCTGGAATACTGTGTACAGATGTGGTCTCCTCACCTCCAAAAAGATATTTTGGCCTTGGAAAGGGTTCAGAAAAGGGCAACTAAAATGATTAGGGGTTTGGAACGGGTCCCATCTGAGGAGAGGTTAAAGCGACTGGGACTTTTCAGTTTAGAAAAGAGGAGACTGAGGGGGGATATGATCGAGGTCTATAAAATCATGAGTGGTGTGGAGTGGGCCGATAAAGAAAAGTTATTTATTAGTTCCCGTAATAGAAGAACTAGAGGACACCAACTGAAATTAATGGGGAGCAGATTTAAAACTAATAAAAGAAAGTTCTTCTTCACACAGCGTGTAGTCAACCTGTGGAACTCCTTGCCGGAGGAGGCTGTGAAGGCTAGGACTATAATAGAGTTTAAAGAGAAGCTGGATAAATTCATGGAGGTTAGGTCCATAAAAGGCTATTAGCCAGGGGATAAAATGGTGTCCTTGGCCTCTGTCTGTCAGAGGCTGGAGAGGGATGGCAGGAGACAAATCGCTTGATCATTGTCTTCGGTCCACCCTCTCTGGGGCACCTGGTGCTGGCCACTGTGGGCAGACAGGATACTGGGCCAGATGGACCTTTGGTCTGACCCAGTACGGCCGTTCTCATGTTCTTATGTTCTATTTCGGGATCCGTGTAGAACTGCAAGCCGCGTGGGGCTGGTCAGACCATCAAGATGCAAAGGGTGCCCATCAACGCTTCTCCTGTTGGCCGCACGCAAATCGTCCTGATGTAACGGACAAGACCCTTCGTTTTCAGTCTGTATTTTATTTATCCCCCCTGACACACACGCCCCTGGAATTTATCAGAGTTTATTAAGTCTTGACCAGCCCTAGTTGGGTTGATTGAGTTGGGATTGGTCCTGCCTAGAGCAGGGGGCTGGACTTGACGACCTTCGGAGGTCTCTTCCAGCTCTATGGTTCTAGGATTCCATGATCTATGATTACGACAACAAAACCGGCTTCACTTCCGTGCCAAAAAACGAACCATCCTTTTTTTCTGGGGAGACATTGGGGTGGACGGAAGGACGTTCCTTTCCCTCCCCTTTTCGTGCGTTTCATGGAAATCTAAACGCAATGAGCATGCGATTGCTCAGGGCTTTTAGACGCACACACACGCCCCCGAGGGTCTATAGTGCACGTCTTCTCGACTTGTATGTGGTCTCACGTCCACCAGCCGCTTTGCATATAGACACACGCCTTAGCACAATCGCTATGTCTCACGGGGTGCATTGTATTTTCTTAAGAAACCAAGCCATTTTTCTAGGCCGTAGCGATGTGAAAGTAGGGTGGAAATCGGGGGAAAAAATCAAGCTTTTTGTAAAACCTGGGATTTTGGAGGGGCTGGGGGGTAAAAATTGAAAAGCGGGGCAAAAAATAATACTTTTTGTAAAAACCTTGGTTTGTTTGGGGGGTTTTTTTGGTGGGAATTGGAAATCAGGACAAAATAATACTTTTTATAAAACCTGCGATGGATTGATTGATTGACTGGTAGAAATTTGAAATTAGGGAAAAAATAATACTTTTTGTAAAACCTGGGATTTATTTCTTTATTTGTTGGTAGAAATTGGAAATCGGGAAAAAAAACCATACTTGTAAAACCTGGATTTTTTCTGGTAGAAATTAGAAATTAGGGAAAAAAATACTTTTTGTAAAACCTTGGGGGTTTTGTTTGTTGGGGTTTTTGGGGTAGGAATTGGAAGTCAGGAAAACAATACTATTTCTTGTAAAACCTGGGAGAGTTTTGTTTTGGTTTTTTTTGGTAAAAAAATGTTTCAACCGAAAACGAAGGGGTTTATCGACCCACGGAAGGTGACAGAGCCCTCCTTTAATTAACACAAGCTTTAGTTCACTCCGAGACTGGATGAGTTTCATCCGGCGTCGGATCACTAGCGGGAAACACGGGAAGGAAGGCGACTGACTTTGGAGAACCTCGCTGGATGGTTTTGTGTGCGACCGGGCTGTGCCCAAACTCTGCCTGGTTCATTTAAAATCGGTCTCTTTCACTGGCCCCTTCATTAACCCTCCGTTCCCAGGTGAACACGAAGCCCTCCCGTGACCAGCATTTCAGGGGGGATATCCACCGCAGATCTGAGCGGAAAACAGGCCTTAAAGCAGTTACGAAAACCCTTCGCTCCATCCCAACCTTATTCCGTACGGGAAAGGAAACACCGCACACCCAAAAAATGCTGCGAAAATGCTGTTTTATTAATAGCGCCAAGTGGATTATTTCATTTCCCGTAGGACGGCGCCGACCACCCGGCTCTGTCCAGACAGGCATCTTGTTTTCAGCGTCCGGTTCGCTCGCTCCGCCCCCGGCCGGCCCGGTGGTTCACCATCCCGACGCGGGTGTTTTCTCTGTCCCGATTGATGGGTCTTTTCTTGAACCAGGCAGTAGAAAGGGTGGCGTGTCTCTGGTGTTGGAAGGGAGGTGGGTCGGGTCAGGCCGCGTGCAGGGTGGGTTCTCTTGGCCTCGTTAAGCAACATCGTTAATCAGGAGGGTGCTGGCGTCTTCCAGGCTCTCCCTTCTCCCCTCCCTCTTCCAGCAGGCACCCTCGGGAGAAGGGCGGGTGGGGTGGCCCTAGTGGGACCTTTTGGGGGCCGGAGTGGCCGAGCGCCGGATCCGTTTCCTCGGCATCACCTCCCGCAGGGCGGCCTGCACCTGGGATGGGCCGATGGTTGGCCGGCGGCTTTGCCGCCGCAGCTGCTCCGCCTCGGTGGAGACCTTCCGGTAGATGTCGTTGATGAAAGAGACCATCAGCCCTTTGGCCTTGCTGGACAAGCGCCGGTCGTCCCGCTGCAGCCGCCTCAGCATCGTGGCCTCGTGGGAGGCGGGGGACGGCTTCTTCCCTCGTTTCCGGGCGGGCTGCCGCCGGGCCGGCCTCCGCCGCCGCTTCTCCGGCGCCTTCCGCCGCCTGGCCGGGGTCTTCCGGCCGTAGCGCGGCTGTCTCCTCCGCGATGGGGCTGTCTTCCTGCCTTGCCGGGCGGCTGCCATCTCGCTGCACTCAGCCCGACCCGTCTGCCTTTCCTTCCCCCCGCCCTCCCGCTCAACTTATATATAGTGGCCGGCATGCAAATGAGGGGCCAGCGATTGGCTGGCTGGAACCGCGCCCCCAGCGGGTCACAATGGGGGGGATGTCGGGAGAGACCAGCGCGCTTCATAATGGGCCGGTTCCCTCTCCTGTGCCTCCGGCTGATTGGTCGGGGTGGGGGCAGAGTTAAGGACATTTAAGGACAAGGATCGTCCGTGAGGTTGCTTTGTGGCCAGAGGTGTTCGCTGCACCCAGCTGTGCTTTAGCTGACGGTTATCGACAGCCCGGCGTGTCCCCATCTGGCTGTCCTCATGAGCAGCATTTTTTTTTATGGGCACGCTTTTCCCCTTGGGTTCTAGGCCCATTACAAGCCAGCCCTGGGGGGCTGCACCCCCTTTTCAGACCCCCCTGTTCCTCCACTGACAAGAGCTAAGCAATTCACAGACGACTGTGCGCCGGTGTGGGGCCTTCAGCATGTCCAGGGGTCCAGCGGTGCTGTCTGTGCACGTGGCTTCCCCTTCACGTATCCTCGATGGCTCCCGAGGTCTCTGCCCACCCTGGGGTCCCAGGATTCAAATAAAGGCGAGAACGTAATAAGGCATCACTCCCGAACAGACCCCGACTTCCACAGTCCCCTGGGTCCCTCCCAAGTCTCTCCATTCCCAGAGCCAACCAGGGGTGGGGAACGGGCGCCGGATGAGTTCCCCGGCTTGCCTGGATCTGGGCCCCATGGCTCAGGGTTCCCCCTCCAGCATTGGGGGGGGGGTCCATGCTGGTGCTCCAGCAGCCCCCCCCCCCATTGTCCCCTGAGGGCTGGAGCCCACAAAATCCACTAGTCCCCCCCCCCCCCCCCCCCCGGTGGATAAGGGGAACGAAGGGAATTTCTGCTTCTCAGACAGGGGCCATGAGAGGGAGGAAGTGCGGAATTAGGGGGTTTCTTGTTTGGGCTCTCTGGAGTTCCGGGTTGTTTTTCTTTGTGTTTGTGTTTCTATTGTTTGTTTTTATTTGTGTGTCACTTTTTGTTTCTGTTTGTGTTTTTTGTTTGCATTTGCATTTGCAAATGTTGTTTGTATTTTCTTTTTCTCTGTGTTTTTCTTTGTGTTTCTGTTTCACTTTTCGTTTGTGTTTGTTTTTTGTCTGCATTTGTATTTGCATTTTTTGTTTGTATTTTGTGTTTTGTGTTTGCATTTGCGTTTTTGTTGGTGCTTTGGTTTTGTTTTGCTTGTGGTTTTGTGGTTTTGTTGGTGTTTGTGTTTGTCTGCTTTTGTTTTTTGTTTGTGTGTCTGTTTCGCTTTGTAGTTCTGTGTGTGTTTTTTCTTTTATTTGTATTTTTGTTTTTGTTTCTGTGTTTTATTTTTTGTTTGTGCTTTGTTTGCATTTGCATTTCCGTTTTTGTTTTTGTTTTCTTTATGTTTTTGTGTTTCTGTTTTTGTTTCTGTGTTTTATTTTTTGTTTGTGCGTTTGTTTTTATTTGTGTTCCACTTTTTGTTCGTGTTTGTGTTTTTTGTGTGCATTTTCACAAGCGTTTTTGTTTGTGTTTGTGTTTTTTGTGTGCATTTTCACAAGCATTTTTGTTTGTGTTTGTGTTTCGCTTTTTGTTTCTGCTTGTGTTTTGGTTTGTACTTTTGTTTTTGTTTTTTATTTTTGTTTCTGTGGGTTTTTTTGTTTGTGTTTGTGTTTTTTCTTTCTGTTTTAGTTTCTGTTTTGTTTTTGCTTCTCACTTGTGAGGCCTCCGACTAATTTTTCCATCAGTCAACGCCTCTCCCTCAGCCCGAAAACGTTGCCCCGCCCCTGTATCCAATGGACCAGCCATAGCACATGGGTCCCCAGCCAACCTGAGGGAGGGACATGGCCAGCATGTTGCCTTGGTGCTCAAACTCACTGCTCACAATGTAGAGGCCCGGAGTGGCAGCCCCACTGCCCAATCAGCCGGCAAGGCGGGAGCACCTCATTTGCATGCCAACTCCATTCACGGGCCCTTGCACCCCCCCTCCCGGGAAGAGGTCGTAGTGGCCTAGCGTGTCACAATGGGGCCCAGGCAGGCTCACAATGCACAGGCCTGGACGGGCACCCAATCAGCTGGCAGGACAGGATCACCTCATTTGCATACGAGCTCCATTCACGGGCCATCGGCCCCGCCCAGGAAGGGGTCATAGTGGCCTAGCGTGTCACAATGGGGCCCAGGCAGGCTCACAATGCACAGGCCCGGAGGGGCAGCCCCGGTGTCCAATCAGCAAGCCGGGGAGGCAGACCCTCATTTACATGCGAGCCGGGGGCAGTGCGGTGGCATTTGGCTGCGGCGGGGTGAGAGGAGCGGAGCTGAGCGGCGCGATGGCGGCTCGCCAGCCCAGGAAGAAGAAAGGCCCGTCCAAGAGGAGGCAGCAGCCCAGAGGCCGGACCGCCCCCCGGCGGGGGAAGCGGCAGGCCCCGGCCCGGAGGCAGAAGCGGGCGGCCGGGGCCCGGCCGAGCCGCCGGGGGAAGCGGGGCGTCCCCACCCGCTACGCCGCCAAGCTGCTGCGGCAGGTGAAGCGGGTGCGCATGTCGGCCCCGGCCAAGGGCCTGATGAAATCCTTCGTGGCCGACCTCTACGGCCAGGTCTCCGGCCAGGCCGAGCAGCTGCGGCGGCGCAAACGGCTCCCGGCCCTGGGCTCCTCCGAGGTGCGCCAGGCCCTGCGGCAGGTCATGCCCCGGGCAGTGGCCAAGCGGGCGGCCACCCCCGCGGGAAACCCCTCCGCCTAGAGGAAACCCCGGGGGGGCCGGGGACAGCCGCACGCCCCAGCCCGCGGGCCTCCCCCCCGCCCGACAAGACGACGCGGCCCGACAGACGACGAGAAAAATTCCCCCTTGGTGACTATTGATGCAAGAGAGGGAGCCGGAGGCGGGAGCGCCGCCCAGAGACGCCGTCCCACCAGGGCCGGCCGGAGTGAACCCTTCCTCCTCGCGCCCCGGAACCCCCCCTCGCCGTGCTAATAAACCCGGAGTCTAAGAGTCGCTTTGGTGCGGGCGGATTTCCTTTCTCCGAAAGAATCGTGCGGGGAGGGGGGCGGGGGCGGATTGCGCTCGATACCTCGTCACCGGCCGCAGCGGTACAAGGGTCGCCTTCCGCCCGGCGGAGCAGGAGGGGGTCGGTTGCCCCTTGCGCCCGGTTTGCGCGTGGCAATTTCCAAAGAAATAGCCACCCCACGCTGGTAAGAGAGGCCAACGTTGTGGGGGGTGGGGGAGACTCCCACGTTCCAGAAAGACCCCTCGATCCAAAGCCACACCCCTCGATGCACCTCCATGGACAGAGACGTCCCGGCCCTCGTCTGTTCCTTCCGATTTATTCCTCCTCGCACCGGCTCAGCCTTGGGCTGGGCTACCGATACCGGCGTCTTCCTACCGTCTCTGCTGGCGAGGCCGGCTCTCATTTCACCGCCCCTACCGCTGGGCTGTTGCAGCGCGCTTGGTAAGCTGGGTTAGCTCTGTCCCTGTGCGTGCAGAGTGGAGACGACGCAGGCGTCGTGTTTACCTCGGGGTAGCGGGTCGAAAAACGTTTTGTGGGTGGCGCTTGGTCTCCACTGGGATTTGTACATCAAGGTCAGGAACCTGGCACCTGGAGTGACACCCCAAAATATATAGCGGCAGCAGGAACTCGTGGGCAAAACCCACTTCCTCAGATGGTTGGGTTGGAGAGAAATAACAGGAACCAAGCGGTACATAGCAGCAGACGTCCGTCTGTCCATTGTGGGCTCATAGAGGCTCCGTCTACACTCCGAGTTTTCTCCGCAAAAGGTATGCTACTGAGGGACTCACTTGCATGCGTCACGATGTCATGGGCTTATGTTCTGCCGATCCGTTTTGGCGTGAGGGTGCTTCTGCGCCGAAACGAGCCGGGGGGGACGTTTTCTTTCTGCGCCAAACCCCCCTTTCCCCGCAAAATCGGTAGACCTCCTTTTTGGGGGCGTAAGGATCTTGCGGGGGGAAAAGGAGGTTTTTGCGCCAAAAAAAACGTCCCCACGGCTTGTTTTGGTGCAGAAATCCCTCGCGCCAAAATGGATCGGCGTCATGTTTACCTCGGGGTAACGCAACAAGATCAATATTATTCCCCCCACCACACACACACACACACACACACGCGCGCATACACACGCGCACACACACAAAATCTGACCCTTTTAGCTCAATTTATAGACTCCCAGAATCCCAGAACTGGAAGAGGCCTCAGGAGGTCACCGAATCCAGCCCCCTGCCCAAGGCAGGACCAACCCAACTCAATCAACCCGGCCAGGGCTTGGTCAAGCCGGGACTTAAACACCCCTAGGGATGGAGACTCCACTACCTCCCTAGGGAACCCAGCCCAGTGCTTCCCACCCTCCTAGGGAAAGAGTTTTTCCTAATATCCAACCTGGACCTCTCCCACCACAACTTGAGCCCATTGCTCCTTGTTCTGCATCTGTCACTACTGAGAACAGCCTCTCCCCATCCTCTTTGGACCCCACCTTCAGGAAGTTGAAGGCTGCTCTCAAATCCCCCCTCACTCTTCTCTTCTGCAGACTAAACAGACCCAAGTCCCTCAGCCTCTCCTCGTAGGTCATGTGCTCCAGCCCCCGTATCATTTTGGTCGCCCTCCGCTAGACCCTCTCCAGTGCGTCCACATCCTTTCTATAGTGGGGGGCCCAGAACTGGACACAATACTCCAGATGTGGCCTCACCAGAGCTGAATAAAGGGGAAAAAATCACTTCTCTGGATCTGCTGGCAACGCTCCTCCTAATGCACCGTAATATGCACCCTAACTGGCAGCAGGTGGTTGATTCATGGTGGTGCACATCCATACATGCCTCGGCGCACATAATAAAATTTATTCCTCGCCCTGTTCAGCTCCCCGGCTGCACCCTCTAGTCCTCTGTGGTCAATCCCTCAGATGCTCTCCTGCCTTCAGCCTGCTCCCCAGAACCAACTATAGCTCCTTCCAGGCCCTGCCTCACTGCCCCCTATCTCCGGAAGCTCCCCCCTGCCTTTTCCCCGACTGCCTGTGTCCGTGCTATAAGGCAACCCTCCCACCCAGTAGACCTGTCCCCCCGTAGATTTCAACCGTGCTCTCTTTTAAGCCCGGTCGGCGTGCAGGTGATGAATTCACACATGCGTAGGCCCTGCTGCCCTCTTAAAAGAGGAGACAAACGGGGGATAGGAGACAGGGCTATAAAATCCTGCCTGTTGTGGGAAAAGGGACTAAGGAAAAGTGACCGATTTGTTCCCATAACATAAGAACGAGGAGTCACCCAAAGAAATAAACAGGCAGCTGGTTTGAAACAAACCAAAGGAAGCTTTTCGTCACGCAGCGCTCAGTTAACCTGTGGAACTCCTCGCCGGAGGATGCGGTTGAAGGTCAGGACTGTTCAAAACAGGGCTAGATAGATTCACAGAGGTTGGGGCCATCAAAACGTATTAGCCAGGCTGGGCCTCTGTGGGAATGGGTGACAGGGGAGGGGTCGCTGGCTCTGATCCTTGTTCTGTTCCCTCCCTCTGGCGTTGGCTGCTGCCAGCAGACAGGAAACTGGGCTGGACGGGGCGTTGGTCTGACCCAGTCTGGCCGCTCAGATTTTCTTAAAGGGCCTGTGTCACCCTGCGACAATCCCCGTACGAACACGGTTGTTGAGACGGTTGTGGAGAACGAACCGGAGCTACGCCTAAATCCTTTCAGTTACTGGCTTGCCAACGAGTCCGGCTTTGTACCTACAGACGGCCAACGTTCTGCTCCAGTCTATGAGGCCTGGTGAAGCATGAAGCCCTGCTCTCCAGTTACGCTGCCTTCGTTCTGAGGTTTTTCTTCGTTCCGGGCAGCGTTAACCTGTGGAACTCCTTGCCAGGGGATGGGGTGAAGACCAAGGCTTTGGCAGAGTTCAGAAAAGAGCTACATAGAATCACGGGGGTTAGGTCCATCAATGCTTATTAGCCAGGAAGGGCAGGGAGGGTGTCCCTGGCCCCTGTGTGCTGGGAATGGGAGAGAGGAGACGCTTTGCACAGGGCTGTGGAACTCAATGGGGCAGAGGGAACGGCTGGTATTTGTGCTTTGGTCTCCAAACTCCGGGAGGTCCCGTGTGGCTTTAACGGGCTCGCCTTCCTCCCGAACTCCTGCAGGGGCCTATCCCCTCTGACCCCAATTTCAGATGAAGACCATGCAAGCAGGAAGACATTTCGGGTTGGACAAATCATCACAATGCGTGAATACCCAGTTCCTCCAGCTCAAATGCTCCTGCCCCCTGTTCTCCCAGGAAATCAATCTATCTAGGTCCTTTTTTGAGCCCTGTTCAAGTCCTGCTCTTCACCACGTCCTCCGGCGAGGAGTTCCGCAGGTTGGCTGTGTGCTGCGTAAAGAAAAGCTCCCTTTTGTGTGTTATAAACCTGCTGCCTCTTCATTCCATTCGGTGGCCCTTAGTTCTTACGTTACGGGAACAAGTCAATCACTTTTCCTTATTCACTTTCTCCACACCGCTCATGATTTCATAGATCTCTATCCTATCCCCCCCTTAGTCTGTATTCTGACAACAGAGGCTAGGGACACCGGCTAATAGCCATTGATGGACGTGTTAAAGTCCTGGTCTTCACAACATCCTCTGGCGAGGAGTTCCACAGGTTGCCGCTGCGTTGTATGAAGAAGTCCATTGCAGGTCCCAGCAATCACCGGCTCCCATTGGCTGCAGATTGTAATTGCTGGTCTTTGCCCACCTCTGATAGGTCCTGTCGGCAGGAATAGAGATAAATATGAGGACTCTAGAGAGAGGTATAGACGGGTCCCTCTGGGGACTGGAGTCCATGGGCTTCCATAGAGTACATCTACACTACAGTGTTATTTCGAAATATCTAATTTTGAAATAGTTCTTTCAAAATAACGCGTCTACACACAAAATGCATTTCGAAATAGCCTGGGTTGATTTTGTAGTTTCACATGGGGGCAGAGTTAAGGATATAAGGGGATGTCTACACTACAGTGTTATTTCGAAAAAGTTATTTCTAAATAGCTTATTTCGAAATAACGCGTCTACACACAAAATGCATTTCAAAATAGCCAAGGTTGATTTTGTAGTTTCACATGGGGGCAGAGTTAAGGATATAAGGGGATGTCTACACTACAGTGTTATTTCAAAAAACTTATTCCTAAATAGCTTATTTCGAAATAACGCGTCTACACACAAAATGCATTTAGAAATAGCCCAGGTTGATTTTGTAGTTTCACATGGGGGCAGAGTTAAGGATATAACGGTATGTCTACACTACAGTGTTATTTCGAAAAAGTTATTTCTAAATAGCTTATTTCGAAATAATGCGTCTACACACAAAATGCATTTCGAAATAGCCAAGGTTGATTTTGTAGTTTCACATGGGGGCAGAGTTAAGGATATAAGGGGATGTCTACACTACAGTGTTATTTCGAAATAGCTTATTTCTAAATAGCTTATTTCGAAATAAGGCGTCTACACACAAAATGCATTTCGAAATAGCCAAGGTTGATTTTGTAGTTTCAAATGGGGGCAGAGTTAAGGATATAAGGGTATGTCTACACTACAGCAGCAGGGAACCAGGTCAGGAGTTACTTTGTGTGGCCGCTGCCTGAGGCTATCTGAGGCCTGTGCTTAAAGGCATCCCCTGCCCCATCCCCTGGACAGCTGGTTCTCAGCTTTCTCTGCTTGCTTGCCTACCTCGATGAGGGACAGCAAAGCATTTTGTGTCTGCGTGCTCTGGTTGCCCTCACTCGGGACACCGCAGCTCTCTGCACCATGGAGCCAGAGCTGCCCCTGGGCACTCTGGTGCGTCTCGTGGATGCGTTGCTGCGAGCCTGGCTGAACTTACTGCAGGCTGCCATCCGAGAGGTCCATGGGGGGGCTGTCAGTATCCAGGAGACCCTGCGGGAGAGCTTCCACCCTGAGGAGCACTAAGAGCCTCCCTGGTCTGCCCCACTGGGGGCTTGTGCCTCATTCCTCCCTCACGTCCTTCCACTTACCCCTCCCTAACCCCCCTTCCTGATGTCAACTATTTTCATGAACACAAACTCTCTTTATTTAACAAAACTGGAGATAAACCTCTGGGGAGACTGGGGAAAGGAGGCGGGAGAGGGGAGGAGAGAGGGTGGAAGAGGGGAGGAAGAAACCTGGGAGGAGGGAGCTGGAAGGGGGAAGCCAGGGGAAAAAGTGGAAGGGGAAGCTCAGGGTTGGGGGTCTCGCCAGACCAACTTCATTGTCATGCACACCTGCTCCTGGGTTCGCATGTGGCCTTTGGTGGCCGGGCTGGCAGCTACCCTGCCATAGACGGCCGCGTTCCTCCGTCTAGTATGATCTCTGCCCTGGACCAGGAAGGCTCCCGCCTTCTCCGGGCCCTGGCAGGCCCCTGGGAGCTGGCAGACTGCTCCTGGGGAGCGGTGGAGGGCTGGCTGCCAGTGGCTTGCTGGCTCATGTTTTGGGGCCACTGGGTCAGGGGCCCCGGTGGCTCTGGGCTGTCAGGCTGTCACGTTGCTGAATTGGAGGGAAGCAGCCAGATCGCTGCTGCACCCCTAGGTGGGGGTGTTGGCCCCAGAAATTGGTGTGGGGGGAGCCATGTGGGGTATTGAATGGGAGATTATTGTTTGTTGATCTTATGTACACTATTTATGTGAGTGTTTAATGTCTGTGTGTGTAGGTAGGAATCTGTAATCTGTGTGGAAGCTGAATATTTCTGTGAATGTGGTTGAGCATTGCTATGGACAGGCTGAGTAGCCAGGCCCTGTGGAACAATGGCCCTTGATGGCCCAAAGACACACCTAAAGCAGGAGGGCAGAGACCCAAGAGCTGCCAGCAGAGAGAGGCTGAGGGCCAGGTGACCGGCTGAGACCAGAAGAGGCCAGGAAGGGGGTATAAAGAGGCCATGTGGTTGATGCCATTTTGTTCTCAGCTCAGCACTTCATCCCAGAGGCAGCACTGCAGGGATTGAAGAGCCCGGAAGACCTGTGAACCCATCCTGATCGTAGGATGTGCAACAAGAACTTTTAAACCAGCAGCTGCAACATCTCTGCTAGAGCCTGCACCGAGAACTGGGAGATTCGGTGCATGTAACGTACTGTACTTTAATAACCTTACTCTCAGGCTTTTCTTTCTTGTGTTAATAAACCTTTAGATATAGATTCTAAAGGATTGGCCCAGCGTGATTTGTGGGTAAGGTCCAGAGGGTAAATTGACCAGGGATCTGTGGCTGGTTTCTTGGAACCGGACAGAACTTGTTCGGGGTAGGTGGGATTGGGTGCTAGGACCCCCCACCTGTGTATGAGGCCCGGGGCCATCTGGGGCACGGATATTGCTGGAGTGTCGGAGGGGTTTTGCTCGGGAGGCTTCAGGCAGGCAGCTGAAGCGCTCTGTGGGACTGGTTTGTGGCCTATTTGGAGAGGTCGCCAGTCAGGGGGCTGTAAGGAGCCCCGGATTCGAGCAATTCGCCCTGAGCGACGCCGTCAGCTGTGCCCAGACATGGCCCGGTCCGTCACACAGGCTTGGAGCTGGCACAGGCCCTGTGGCCAGAGTCAACCCCTTTAAGGGCTCCGTGGAGGAAGAGGAGTGTTGTTGCTTGAGGCTGGAGTGGCTGAGATAGTTATTTCGAAATAACACTGCTGGGTAGACGTACCCTTACAAACCAGCAATTTTATCTGGGCAGACGCTTTCGTGGGCTCCGGCTGCATCCGACAAGCTCCAGGAAAGCTTCCGCCCAAATAAAAGGGGTAATCTGCAAGGTGCCCCCGGACGCTTCGTCTTGGCTGAAACAGACTCACACGGGGCCCCCCTGAAACCTGAATCGTGGAAATCTATTCTCCTACCCGGGCACACACACACACACATTGGCTGCATCTGTTTGTGTTTTGCTTTTTGTTTCTGCTTGTGTTTTGGTTTGTACTTTTGTTTTTGGTTTTTATTTTTGTTTCTGTGGTTTTTTTGTTTGTGTTTGTGTTTTTTCTTTCTGTTTTAGTTTCTGTTTTGTTTTTGCTTCTCACTTGTGAGGCCTCCGACTAATTTTTCTGCTTTTGCAGAACAACTTGCCAGCTGTCTACGCTGGCCGCTTGAATTTCCACAAGTACACTGACGATCTCATGTAAGAAATCAGTGCTTCTTGCAAAAATACGATGCTGCTCCCGTTCGGGCAAAAGTCCTTTTGGGCAAAGCTTTGTGCAAAAGGGCCAGTGTAGACAGCTCAGAAAAAGACTTTTGCCCGAACGGGAGCAGCATCGTATTTCCAGAAAAGCACTGACGATCTTACATGAGATCGTCAGTGCTTTTCCAGAATTTCAAGCAGCCAGTGTAGACAGCTGGCAAGTTTTTCCACAAAATCAGATGATTTTGCGGAAAAACTTGCCAGTCTAGACACAGCCCGGAATAACTTGCCCAGCAATAGAAAATAAGACCCAGAATATCTTACTGCCCCTGTATAAAACTATGGGACGCCCACATCTTGAATACTGTGTACAGATGTGGTTTCCTTACCCCAAAAAAGATATTTTGGCCTCAGAAAAGGTTCAGAAAAAAGCAACTAAAATGATGTGGGGTTTGGAACGGGTCCCATATGAGAAGAGGCGAAAGAGACAGGGACTTTTCAGTTTAGAAAAGAGGAGACTGAGGGGGGATATGATAGAGGTCTATAAAATCATGAGTGATGTGGAGAGGGTGAATAAAGAAAAGCTATTTACTTGTTCCCATGATATAAGAACTGGAGGACACCCAATGAAAGTAATGGGTAGCAGGTTTAAAATGAATAAAAGAAAGTCCTTCACATGGCACACAGTCAACCTGTGGAACTCCTCGCCAGAGGAGGCTGTGAAGGCTAAAACTAGAACAGAGTGTAATGAAGAGCTAGCTAAATTCATGGAGGTTAAGTCCATAAAAGGCTATTAGCCATGGGGTAAGGAATGGTGCCCCTGATCTCCATTTGTCAGAGGCTGGAGAAGGATGGCAGGAGACAAATTGCTTGATCATTGTCTTCAGTCCACCCCCTCTGGGGCACCTGGTGCTGGGCACTGTGGGCAGACACGATACTGGACTAGATGGACCTTTGATCTGACCCAGTCTGTCCATTCTTATGTTCTTAGCACAGTCCACCTGTGGAACTCCTCGCCGGAGTATGTGGTGAAGCTCAAAATGTATTAACCCTCTGGAAAAAGGTTAGGTCCATAAAAGGCTATTAGCCGGGGGTAGGAATGGTGCCCCCCCCCCCCCCGGCCTCCGTTTGTCAAAGGCTGGAGAAGGACGGCAGGAGACAAATCGCTTGATCATTGTCTTTGGTCCACCCTCTCCGGGGCACCTGGCACTGGGTGCTGTTGGCAGACAGGCTACTGGGCTAGATGGACCAAAGGAAGTTTTTCATCACGATGACCCCTCGAGGTCCCTTCCCACCCACTCCCCTTTCGCAAGGGGGCAGAAACCCACACGCCTCTGCTTTCTGCTCCCTTCTGACGCACCATCCACCCACACCCCACCCCTAAGACAAAGAAGCCGAGCACGCTGAGAAATGCTGCTAAAAAACCTGCTTTATTATAGCGCCTTGGTGAATATTTTGTGCGATCTTTTCCATTCCACTCGCTGCCCGGCTCGTTCTAGGGTCTTTTTCGAGGGCTGTGGGGGTGGAAAACCTCTGGTTCGTGAAGTCCGCGGCCAACATAACGGTTCTCCAAAAGTCTCCGTGAGGAGAGGCCGGTCCTGGTTTCTCCCCACGGTGCTCGAGTCGGGTTCTCGTAGAACGACTCTTTCTTCTCGTCCGGAAATGTCTTTAGTCTCTGAGAGGGTGGGTCCCTGAATAAAGGGGCAGAGTTAAGGGGATTCTTTTGGGCATCTTCAAGGCAACGTCAGGTCTTTCAGCAGGCAACTGTGTGTTTTCTCCTCTCCCTTCCTCCCGACTTGGTGTTTCTTCTCTTAGCCCAGCCGCGACGTGCCTCGGGGGGGTGGGCGGGGAAAGGGAGGGAACGTTTCTCTACCGAGACTTTTTGGAGAAGGAAGCCACCAGCTGTCGGGCCTGCTTGGCCGGCATCACCTCCTGCAGGGCGGCTCTCATCTGGGAGGGGCCGACGGTGGAGTGGCGGCTCTCCTTCCGCAAGCGATGGGCCTCGGCGGACACCTTCCGGTACATGTCGTTCATGAAGGAGACCATCAGCCCTTTGGCCTGGCTGGACATTTGCCGGGGGCCCCGTTGGAGCTGCCGCAACATCTTGGTGTCGTACGGGGTGGGAGATCGATTCCGCTTCCTGGCCTGGCTCTTCCCCCGTTTCCCCGCCGGGCTGGGCCGGGTCTGCCTCCCTCGCCTGGCCGGGGACTTCCTCGCCTTGGCCGGGGACTTCCTGCCGTAGCCCGTCTGTCTCCTCCGCGGCGGGGCCGTCTTCCTCCTTCGTTGGGCGGCCGCCATCTTGCTCCGCTTTCCCTCCGCTCAGCCCGACCCGTCGGCCTTTCCTCCCCCCGGCCCTCCCGCTCTACTTATATATAGTAGCCGGCATGCAAATGAGGGACCCGGCTCCAAGCCCAGCGATTGGCCGGCCGTAACCACGCCCCCAGCGGGTCACAATGGCAGGAGGTCCGTCCAAACCCGCATGCCTCATAATGGGGAACTGTGAGGCCATTTCCTCTTCCCCCCTCCCCATGGAAATGACCGAAAAAGGGACGAGTGACTTTCGAGTCTCACTTCCTATTTCAACCGAATTAACGATCCCACCTGCTGATTGGCCGCTGGAGGGATGACCGTTCTAATAAAGTTTACACGGCAATTTTATGACTGGGGGGGGTGCTAATGATCCCCCTATAAACCCAACAGCATGCTTAGTTATTGGCCGGCGACTTTTAGTCTCAATATTTGTATTTCTGTTGTGGGTTTTCCCTGATGTATTTGGGATCTCGTGGGCTGAGGAACTGGGTGTCTACGGATGATCAGTTCCCACGCATTTTCATAAGAACCACACACAGAGAAATCCTTCAGGGGGCTTTCAAAATGATGTGGGAACGAGAGAATCGTAGAGTTTATAGCTATTATTGCAGAATATTTCTCCGGCCATTAACACAAAAGAACATCAGAACATAAGAACGGCCGTACTGGGGCAGACCAAAGGTCCATCTAGCCCAGTAGCCTGTCTGCCCACAGTGGCCAGCACCAGGTGCCCCAGAGAGGGTGGACCGAAGACAACGATCAAGCGAATTGTCTCCTGCCATCCCTCTCCAGCCTCTGACAAACAGAGGCCAAGGACACCATTTTATCCCCTGGCTAATAGCCTTTTATGGACCTAACCTCCAGGAAATTATCTAGCTTCTCTTTAAACTCTATTATAGTCCTAGCCTTCACAGCCTCCTCCGGCAAGGAGTTCCACAGGTTAACTACACACTGTGTGAAGAAGAACTTTCTTTTATTAACACGTGCATTTTTCACATCAAAAGCCTCCATATGAGCCACCACAAGCTTGAGCTATGTCTACACGGCGCATTTTCTCGGCAAAAAATATGCTAAGGTGAGACTCCTTTGCACGCGTCGCGGTCTCGTGGGCATACGTTCTGCCGAACCATTTTGGTGCGAAGGATTTCTGTGCCAAACAAGCCATGGGAACATTTTCTTTTCGTGCAAAACCCCCTTTTTTCCCTGCAAGATCCTTACGGCCCCAAAAAGGAGGTCTACCGATTTTGTGGGAAAAGCGGGGTTTGGCGCAGAAAGAAAACATCCCCACAGCTCATTTTTGCGCAGAAACCCCCTCGTGCCAAAATGGATCGGCAGAACATAAGCCCATGACATCTCGACACGTGCAAATGAGTCCCTCATTAGCATACCTTTTGCGGAGAAAACTCGGAGTGTAGACGGAGCCTCTATGAGCCGCAGGAGCACCGGTCCCACAATGGACAGACGGACGTCTGCTGCTATATATCTCTTGGTTCCTTTTATTTCTCTCCAACCCAACCATCTGAGGAAGTGGGTTTTGCCCACGAGTTCCTGCTGCCGCTATATATTTTGGGGTGTCACTCCAGGTGCCAGGTTCCTGACCTTGATGTACAAATCCCAGTGGAGACCAAGCGCCACCCACAAAGAGTTGTTCGACCCGCTACCCCGAGGTAAACACGACGCCCACGTCATATCCACTCTGCACGCACAGGGACACACCTAACCCAGCTGACCTAGCGCGCTGCAACAGCCCAGCGGTAGGGGCGGTGAAATGAGAGCCGGCCTCGCCAGCAGAGACGGTAGGAAGACGCCGGTATCGGTAGCCCAGCCCAAGGCCGAGCCGGTGCGAGGAGGAATACATCGGAAGGAACAGACGAGGGCCGGGACGTCTCTGTCCGTGGAGGTGCATCGAGGGGTGTGGCTTTGGATCGAGGGGTCTTTCTGGAACGTTGGAGTCTCCCCCACCCCCACAACGTTGGCCTCTCTTACCAGCGTGGGGTGGCTATTTCTTTGGAAATTGCCACGCGCAAACCAGGCGCAAGGGGCAACCGACCCCCTCCTGCTCCGCCGGGCGGAAGGCGAGCCTTGTACCGCTGCGGCCGGTGACGAGGTATCGGCGCAATCCGCCCCGCCCCCCTCCCCGCACGATTCTTTCGGAGAAAGGAAATCCGCCCGCACCAAAGCGACTCTTAGACTCCGGGTTTATTAGCACGGCGAGGGGGGGTTCCGGGGCGCGAGGAGGAAGGGTTCACTCCGGCCGGCCCTGGTGGGACGGCGTCTCTGGGCGGCGCTCCCGCCTCCGGCTCCCTCTCTTGCATCAATAGTCACCAAGGGGGGATTTTTCTCGTCGTCTGTCGGGCCGCGTCGTCTTGTCGGGCAGGGGGGGAGGCCCGCGGGCTGGGGCGTGCGGCTGTCCCCAGCCCCCCCCGGGGTTTCCTCTAGGCGGAGGGGTTTCCCGCGGGGGTGGCCGCCCGCTTGGCCACTGCCCGGGGCATGACCTGACGCAGGGCCTGGCGCACCTCGGAGGAGCCCAGGGCCGGGAGCCGTTTGCGCCGCCGCAGCTGCTCGGCCTGGCCAGAGACCTGGCCGTAGAGGTCGGCCACGAAGGATTTCATCAGGCCCTTGGCCGGGGCCGACATGCGCACCCGCTTCACCTGCCGCAGCAGCTTGGCGGCGTAGCGGGTGGGGACGCCCTGCTTCCCCTGGCGGCTCGGCCGGGCCCCGGCCGCCCGCTTCTGCCTCCGGGCCGGGGCCCGCCGCTTCCCCCGCCGGGGGGCGGCCCGGCCTCTGGGCTGCTGCCTCCTCTTGGACGGGCCTTTCTTCTTCCTGGGCTGGGGAGCCGCCATCGCGCCGCTCAGCTCCGCTCCTCTCACCCCGCCGCAGCTAAATGCCACCGCACTGCCCCCGGCTCGCATGCAAATGAGGGTCTGCCTCCCCGGCTTGCTCATTGGACACCGGGGCTGCCCCTCCGGGCCTGTGCATTGTGAGCCTGCCTGGGCCCCATTGTGACACGCTAGGCCACTACGACCCCTTCCTGGGCGGGGCCGATGGCCCGTGAATGGAGCTGGTATGCAAATGAGGTGATCCTGTCCTGCCAGCTGATTGGGTGGCCCTCTGGGCCTGTGCATTGTGAGCCTGCCTGGGCCCCATTGTGACACGCTAGGCCACTATGACCTATCGCCCGATTGTGCAACACGGTTGTTTGTGCATTGCACGGTCAGCGACATCGTTAGTATATAGGGGCCCTCGTCTTCTCCATCCATGGGCCGACTCTCTGACATATCACAGATGCTCTTTAAAGCCCCAATGTTCAAATACTTACCGCCCAATGAAACGTGCAGCTCTGTTCTCCCGCCCCCACCCATCTCTTCCCGCCCCCGATCCGCCCCCACCCGCCTCTTCTCTCCAGCCCCCACCCATCTCTTCCCGCCCCCGATCCGCCCCCACCCGCCTCTTCTCTCCAGCCCCCACCCATCTCTTCCCGCCCCCGATCCGCCCCCACCCGCCTCTTCTCTCCAGCCCCCACCCATCTCTTCCCGCCCCCGATCCGCCCCCACCCGCCTCTTCTCTCCCGCCCCCACCCATCTCTTCCCGCCCCCGATCCGCCCCCACCCGCCTCTTCTCTCCCGCCCCACCCATCTCTTCCCACCCCCGATCCGCCCCCACCCGCCTCTTCTCTCCCGCCCCCACCCATCTCTTCCCACCCCCGATCCGCCCCCACCCGCCTCTTCTCTCCCGCCCTCTCCCCACCTGCCCCCGCCCCCCACCCGCCTCTTCTCTCCCGCCCACACCCATCTCTTCCCACCCCCGATCCGCCCCCACCCGCCTCTTCTCTCCCGCCCACACCCATCTCTTCCCGCCCCCGATCCGCCCCCACCCGCCTCTTCTCTCCCGCCCACACCCATCTCTTCCCACCCCCGATCCGCCCCCACCCGCCTCTTCTCTCCCGCCCCCACCCATCTCTTCCCGCCCCCGATCCGCCCCCACCCGCCTCTTCTCTCCCGCCCCCACCCATCTCTTCCCACCCCCGATCCGCCCCCACCCGCCTCTTCTCTCCCACCCACACCCCATCTCTTCCCGCCCCCCCCGATCCGCCCCACCCGCCTCTTCTCTCCCGCCCCCACCCATCTCTTCCCACCCCCGATCCGCCCCCACCCGCCTCTTCTCTCCCGCCCCCACCCATCTCTTCCCACCCCCGATCCGCCCCCACCCGCCTCTTCTCTCCCGCCCACACCCATCTCTTCCCACCCCCGATCCGCCCCCACCCGCCTCTTCTCTCCCGCCCACACCCATCTCTTCCCACCCCGATCCGCCCCCACCCGCCTCTTCTCTCCCGCCCACACCCATCTCTTCCCGCCCCCGATCCGCCCCCACCCGCCTCTTCTCTCCCGCCCACACCCATCTCTTCCCGCCCCCGATCCGCCCCCACCCGCCTCTTCTCTCCCACCCTCTCCCCATCTCTTCCCGCCCCCGATCCGCCGCCACCCGCCTCTTCTCTCCCGCCCCCACCCATCTCTTCCCGCCCCCGATCCGCCGCCACCCGCCTCTTCTCTCCCGCCCACACCCATCTCTTCCCACCCCCCCGATCCACCCCCACCCGCCTCTTCTCTCCCGCCCACACCCCATCTCTTCCCGCCCCCCCGATCCGCCCCCACCCGCCTCTTCTCTCCCGCCCACACCCCATCTCTTCCCGCCCCCGATCCGCCGCCACCCGCCTCTTCTCTCCCGCCCACATCCATCTCTTCCCACCCCCCCGATCCGCCCACCTGCCTCTTCTCTCCTCCCGCCCCCACCCCCATCTTCTTCCCGCCCTGCCCCCATCCACCCCCGATCCGCCCCCACCCGCCTCTTCTCTCCCGCCCCCATCCATCTCTCTCCCGCCCCCACCCATCTCTTCCCGCCCCCCCGCCCCCATCCCGCCCCCCCCACCCGCCTCTTCTCTCCCGCCCACCCCCCCACCCGCCTCTTCTCTCCCGCCCACACCCATCTCTTCCCGCCCCCGATCCGCCCCCACCCGCCTCTTCTCTCCGCCCCACCCATCTCTTCCCGCCCCCGATCCGCCCCCACCCGCCTCTTCTCGCCCACCCCGATCCGCCCCCACCCGCCTCTTCTCTGCCCCCCGCCCCCACCCATCTCTTCCCACCCCCCGCCCCCCCCGATCCCGCCCCCCCCACTCGCCCCCTCTTCTCTCCCGCCCCCACCCATCTCTTCCCGCCCCCGATCCGCCCCCACTCGCCTCTTCTCTCCCGCCCCCACCCATCTCTTCCCGCCCCCGATCCGCCCCCACCCACCTCTTCTCTCCCGCCCACCCCCATCTCTTCCCGCCCTGATCCACCCCCACCCGCCTCTTCTCTCCTGCCCCATCCATCTCTTCCCACCCCCGATCCGCCCCCACCCGCCTCTTCTCTCCCACCCTCTCCCCATCTCTTCCCACCCTGATCCACCCCCACCCGCCTCTTCTCTCCCACCCTCTCCCCATCTCTTCCCTCCCCCGATCCACCCCACCCACCTCTTCTCTCCCGCCCTCTCCCCATCTCTTCCCACCCCCCCGATCCGCCCCCACCCACCTCTTCTCTCCCGCCCACACCCCATCTCTTCCCGCCCTCGATCCACCCCACCCGCCTCTTCTCTCCCACCCACACCCCATCTCTTCCCTCCCCCGATCCACCCCACCCACCTCTTCTCTCCCGCCCTCTCCCCATCTCTTCCCTCCCCCGATCCACCCCCACCTGCCTCTTCCCACCCCCGATCCGCCCCCACCCCACCTCTTCCCACTCGGTTCTTTACTGATCTCAGTTCCCAGTAGCAGCAGTTCCCAGCTTGGCGTACTTGTAATCTGCGCTACGGATCAGGAAAAGCCCCCGAAAGGGCTGTATACAATGCACCTCGAATTCGACACCAAAGGAACCCACAATGCACACCCCATCACATCCATTCCAAGAAAAAGGGGCCGCTTAAAATCCTGCTTTATTATCCACACAAGATACCACTTTTCCTCAGGGGATAATCCCCACCAAAAACCCCTTTTTCCTTCCTCCCGACGGCAAATCTCTCTACTTCCGTCTTTATGGTAGTGGAAGGTCCCTGGCTCAATTCATCAACAACGTCGGGGTCCCCCATCTTTGGCAGGACAGCCTCCGTTGTCCAGTGTCAACGGGTCTTGGTGGGGTGTGGGAAGTGGTCGTCTGAATCCAGGTCTTCTTTCATTCATTCGCGGCTGCCTCTTCTTAGTAGAGGTGGAAATTCATTTTCACTCCTTTTTGGTAGGCTCTGTAACGGGAGTCTCTTGTAGGAAAAGTCGAAGGTTGGGCCAAGCGCAGGATAGCTGGGAACGTCGAAGGCGTCGCCAGATCTTCCACCAGGTGGGTGTTGAGGTCTCTCAGGCTGGACTTTGGTGACTTCTCCCTTCTCCCCTCTTCGTCTCGGTCCACCAGCCTGGCGGGGGAGAAGGGGAAGGGGGCGCCCCCCCTACGGGGAATTGCTCCGGATGGACGTGGCCAAGTGCTTGGCCACTTTCTTGGGCATGACGCGCCGGAGGGCAGATTGGAGCTCCTTCGAGCCAATGGTGCAGTGGCCGTTCTCCTTCCGGCAGCACTCAGCCGCCGAGGAGACCTTGTTGTAGACCTTGCGCACGTAGGAAATCAAGGCGCCCTTGGCCTTGGCCGACATGGGGACCTTGTCCTGGTGGAGCTGCCGGAGCATCTTGGACACGTACAAGTCGTACGGGCGCTTGAGGGCCCGGCCCCGCCGAGCCGCCGCCGCCTTCCTCCGCCGCTTGGGTAGCAGCTTCCTCGGCTTCACCTGCCGCTTCCGGCCCTTGGGCTTCCTTCGCCGGGCCGGTGGCTTCCTTTTCCTCTGGGCCCGTGGCTTCCTTCGCTGGACCGCCGCCATCGGGCTCGCCGCTCCCCTCGCCTCGGCAGGCCGCCAAAAGCCTCTTGCCTGGCCCCGCCCACCGCCCCTTTATATAACAGCTGGCATTCAAATGAGGGCTCCTTTCCGGGCCCTGTGATTGGCCGGTGCGCCACGTCGCCTCACAATGGGGGACTGTGAGACACGCCCACCAAACTTTCAACTCTTGGGCTGAATGAGTTGCAAAATTGAAATGATGGGGGGTGGGGCTATGGGGTTCTAAAGGGCTATGGTGGCCCCTGATTGGCTTATTAATTGTGGTGGCATAGCATTTATGGCTGCCTCTTAGCCGTTTATTAATCATATTAGTGTTGCATTTATAGCTATCCCTGTATCCGTTTATGAATCGTGTTGGCGTTGCATTTATGACTGTCCCCGTATCCGTTTATGAATCGTGTTGGCATTGCATTTATGACAGTCCCCGTATCCGTTTATGAATCGTGTTGGCGTTGCATTTATGACTGTCCCCGTATCCGTTTATGAATCGTGTTGGCATTGCATTTATGACAGTCCCCGTATCCGTTTATGAATCGTGTTGGCGTTGCATTTATGACTGTCCCCGTATCCGTTTATGAATCGTGTTGGCATTGCATTTATGACAGTCCCCGTATCCGTTTATGAATCGTGTTGGCGTTGCATTTATGGCTGTCCCCGTATCCGTTTATGAATCGTGTTGGCGTTGCATTTATGACTGTCCCCGTATCCGTTTATGAATCGTGTTGGCATTGCATTTATGACTGTCCCTGTATCCGTTTATGAATCGTGTTGGCGTTGCATTTATGACAGTCCCCGTATCCGTTTATGAATCGTGTTGGCGTTGCATTTATGACAGTCCCCGTATCCGTTTATGAATCGTGTTGGCGTTGCATTTATGACAGTCCCCGTATCCGTTTATGAATCGTGTTGGCGTTGCATTTATGACAGTCCCCGTATCCGTTTATGAATCGTGTTGGCGTTGCATTTATGACAGTCCCCGTATCCGTTTATGAATCGTGTTGGCGTTGCATTTATGACAGTCCCCGTATCCGTTTATGAATCATGTTGGTGTTGCATGTATGGCTGTCCCCGTATCCATTTATGAATCGTGTTGGCGTTGCATTTATGGCTGTCCCCGTATCCGTTTATGAATCGTGTTGGCGTTGCATTTATGACAGTCCCCGTATCCGTTTATGAATCATGTTGGTGTTGCATGTATGGCTGTCCCCGTATCCATTTATGAATCGTGTTGGCGTTGCATTTATGGCTGTACCCGTAACCGTTTATGAATCGTGTTGGCGTTGCATTTATTATTTAGTTCAATAGAGTCACTCATCATGAATGTACACCGCATTTCAAGAAAGATGTGGAGAAATTAGAGCGGGTCCGGAGAAGAGCAACAAGAATGATGAAAGGTCTAGAGAACATGAGCTATGAAGGAAGGCTGAAAGAATTGTGTTTGTTTAGTTTAGAAAAGAGAAGATTGAGGGGGGACATGAGAGCTGTTTTCAGGTATCTAAAAGGGTGTCATAAGGAGGAGGGAGAAAACTTGTTCATCTTGGCCTCTGAGGATAGAACAAGAAGCAATGGGCTTAAACTGCAGCAAGGGAGGTTGAGGTTGGACAGTAGGAAAAAGTTCCTAACTGTTGGGTGGTGAAACACTGGAATAAATTGCCCAGGGAGGTTGTGGAATCCCCATCTCTGGGGATATTTAAGAGTAGATTAGATAAATGTCTATCAGAGATGGTCTAGACAGTATTTGGTACTACCATGAGGGTAGGGGACTGGACTCGAAGACCTCTCGAGGTCCCTTCCAGTCCTAGTATTCTAGGATTCTATGTACATTATTTTTTCCACTTTGGTTCCAATTGTCTTAACAAATCCTTAAAGGACGCTGTTGCCTTTTTAGGATTCCTATGAACGCTGTTATAAGCTAAGATTGAAAGGAGCGCCCGGCACATCCCATGAGACTCAGCACACATGACATTCGGCGCTGTTCGATACAAGGCCATGCCTGTTGGAAAACATCACCCCAACTAGGCATCTAAAGTCAGGGGGGGCTAACTGAGCTGTTACCACTCCAGAAAGAAATTTTGGAGTCCTTGTGGCTAAGCTCTCTGGAAAGATCCAGTGGCTCTCGAGAAAATAAAAATGAAGCGACACAGAATGTGGAAAATCATCCTGAATATATTGCCTCGCTATAAATCCATGGGACACCCACAATAGTGTGTACAGATGTGATCACCCTATCTCAAAAAAGAGATATTGGCATTGGAAAAGGTTCCAAAAAGGTCAACAAAAATGATGAGGTGTTTGGAAAGGCTGCCATATGAAGAGAGATTAATAAAGCAGGTACTTTTCAGCTTGGCAAAGAGACGACCAAGGGGGGATAGGATAGAGGTCTATAAAATCACGACCCCAGTGAGGAGAAAGTAAGTGAGGAAAAATTATGTACTCCTTCCCATAGACCTAGGTGTCAGCAGATGAAATGAATAGGCAGCAGGTTTAAAACAAATGAAAGGACGTTTTTCTTCAAGCAACGCCCAACCTGCGGAACTCCTCGCTGGAGGAGGTTGTGAAGACCAGGACTTTAACAAGGCTCAAAAAAGAGCTAGATAAATTCATGGAGGACAGGTCCAGTGATGGCTATTAACCAGGATAGACAGGGATGGTGTCCCTAGAGTCTGTTTCTTTGAAATGGATGACGGGAGGGATCACTGGATGATTCCCTGTTCTGTTCCCTCCTTCTGGGGCACCTGGCGTTGGCCACTGTGGGGAGACAGGACATTGGGCTAGATGGGCCTTTGGTCTGTTCTCGGGACACACAAAGCCGTTAAGGTGCCACAGTCCAAACTGGAGCTGTGACACAGCGAAGGAGGGTGACAGGACCGTAGGGAGGGTGAATTATTTGGGGGTGTCTGCGGCATGGGTTACACTGGAGGTCGATCAAACTCGGTCCCCTTCTGGCCTTGGAATCCAGGGATAGTTGAGATTTCTTGAAGTGGCCTCTGTCAGAGAGAGTAGACGGAGCGGCAGTCGGAGGCAGGTTTGCCGTTCCCGGATGGAAGTTGTCCTTCCTACACACGATCCAGGCCAGCTGCTGTTGATAGCAAGAAGGACACATCTGAAGGAGCCAGGGAGGGTGTGTAACTCTTAATGACCATGCACAGAGCGGTAGCCCCTCTGCCTCCATCCTTCTAAAAACCCCACGCTTTTGGGGAGCCGCAACTCTCGGCAAGGCGGTGGCGGGAAACCATTCAGTATCACGGTAGCTGTGCACCTCCCGGAGAGACCTCGACCGTGGTAAAGAACGATTAAAGAAAGGAAGTCACAGAGACAGCGATGGCGCACGCATCTCTAATTTTACAGAGATATTCCTCTAGTCGACCTGTCTTTCAGCTGCCTTTGTGGGGGCCCGACGCTGTGTCCAGGAAGTGTTCTCGGAGAATCTCTGAAAATCCACCTCCTCCACCTTTTCTCTCCTGATTTAAGCTAGCCTCACAGTAACGCGTCACTTAAAAAAAAAAAAAAGCGTGAGGCAACATTTTAGTTTTAAAACGTTCATTTCAAAATGCAAACCAAAGAGTGTCTCCCGTCGGTATTTCCAATTATCGGTAGCGGCCCGGGGCACTTTCTACGCATCCGTCATCTCAGCGGTTCGAAATCGCGGGGGGGATGTGGGATTCTTTCCTGAACCTCCGTTCCCTGGCGGGGCGTTGCCTTCGCTCTGCTGGAGACGCTCTGGTCAGGCGGTGTTCAGAAAATGGGCTCATGAGGGTGGAGCGGAAAACTGGACCCGGCTTTGTCTGGTCTGTGCACCCCTGTTCCTCCGGTCGGCGAGCTTGTCTGTTTCCATCGAGTGCGTATGTCCATTCTGTGTGTGTAGGCGTCTATTACATAACCCACCCAGGAGAGTCCAATGCTGCCCAGCTGATTAACAGAGCACCCCCGCTAAACTGTTCCCATCATGCACTGGGGCTGGGGGACTACAGCTCCCATCATGCACTGGGGATGGGGGGACTACAGCTCCCATCATGCACTGGGGCTGAGGGGACTACAGCTCCCATCATGCACTGGGGCTGAGGGGACTAAGGCTCCCATCATGCACTGGGGCTGGGGGACTACAGCTCCCATCATGCACTGGGGCTGCAGCCTACAGCTCCCATCATGCACTGGGGCTGAGGGGACTACAGCTCCCATCATGCACTGGGGCTGCGGCCTACAGCTCCCAGCATGCACTAGGGCTGGGGGACTACAGCTCCCATCATGAACTGGGGCTGGGGACTACAGCTCCCATCATGCACTGGGGCTGAGGGGACTACAGCTCCCATCATGCACTGGGGCTCAGGGGACTACAGCTCCCATCATGCACTCGGGCTGAGGGGACTACAGTTCCCATCATGCACTGGGGCTGGGGGACTACAGCTCCCATCATGCACTGGGGCTGAAAGGCCTACAGCTCCCATCATGCACTGGGGCTGAGGGGACTACAGCTCCCATCATGCACTGGGGCTGAGGGGAGTACAGCTCCCATCATGCACTGGGCTAGTCACTACCGCTCCCATCATGCACTGGAGCTGGAGACTACAGCTCCCATCATACACTAGGGCTGGGGCCTACAGCTCCTCTCATGCACTGCAGCTGGGGGAACTGCAGCTCCCATCATGCACTGGAGCTGGGGGACTACGGTTCCCATCATGCACTGGGGCTGGGGCCAATAACTCCCATCATGCACTGGGGCTGAGGGGACTGCAGCTCCCATCATGCACTGGGGCTGGGGGACTACAGTTCCCATCATGCACTGGGGCTAGGGGCCTCCAACTCCCATCATGCACTGGGACTGAGGGGACTACAGCTCCCATCATGCACTGGGGCTGAGGGGACTACAGTTCCCATCATGCACTGGGGCTGGGGGGGCTACAGCTCCCATCATACACTGGGGCTGAGGGGACTAAGGCTCCCATCATGCACTGGGGCTGGGGGACTACAGCTCCCATCATGCACTGGGGCTGAGGGGACTAAGGCTCCCATCATGCACTGGGGCTGAGGGGACTACAGCTCCCATCATGCACTGGGGCTGAGGGGACTACAGCTCCCATCGTGCACTGGGGCTGAGGGGACTACAGCTCCCATCATGCATTGGGGCTGGGGGGACTACAGCTCCCATCATGCATTGGGGCTGGGGGGACTACAGCTCCCATCGTGCACTGGGGCTGAGGGGACTACAGCTCCCATCATGCACTGGGGCTGAGGGGACTACAGCTCCCATCGTGCCCTGGGGCTGGAGCCTACAGCTCCCATCGTGCACTGGGGCTGAGGGGACTACAGCTCCCATCATGCCCTGGGGCTGAGGGGACTACAGTTCCCATCATGCACTGGGGCTGAGGGGACTACAGCTCCCATCATGCACTGGGGCTGAGGGGACTACAGCTCCCATCATGCACTGGGGCTGAGGGGACTACAGCTCCCATCGTGCCCTGGGGCTGGAGCCTACAGCTCCCATCGTGCACTGGGGCTGAGGGGACTACAGCTCCCATCATGCCCTGGGGCTGAGGGGACTACAGTTCCCATCATGCACTGGGGCTGAGGGGGCTACAGCTCCCATCATGCACTGGGACTGGGGGACTACAGCTCCCATCATGCACTGGGGCAGGAGCCTACAGCTCCCATCGTGCGCGGAGGCATCGGACTCCATTTCCCAGCATGCACAGGGACGCGAGCCCTCTGGCCCGGGAGGACTCCTCGGCGCATGCGCGTTCCCGCCCTCAAGCCCTGGGGTGGGAGGGGGCCGCCGCCATCTTGTGATGGTCTCAGCCCGCGCTGTGTCAGCGGCGTCTCTTAAAGGGGACACGGCCTCGGGGTGGGCCCTCCCCGGGGTAAGCTCGGCGGAGGGGGTGGGGGATTCCGGGTGGGTGTTGGGGGGAGGGGGCGGGACCCTGCGCTGCCCCAGCGGTCCCCGCCCCCCCCCGCGCGCCGCTTTAAGGCGCCGAGGCGGGAAACGCCCGAGCGGCCGTTGGGGGGAGGGGGGGCGGTTAGCGCGCGCCCTGCGCGGATTGGCCACCGAACGGCGGGAAGCGCGGCTCGCGGGGCTGGGGAGAGGGGCGGGGCTATTGGGGGTGGAGCTGAGGGAAAGGGGAGGGGCTGCGGAAAGGGAGCGATTGAGGGGCGGGGCTATTGAGGGACAGGGCTGAGGAAAGGGGAGGGGCGGGGCTATTGAGGGGGAGGGGCTGAGGAAAGGGGAGGGGCTATTGAGGGGGAGGGGCTGTTGAGGAGCAGGAATGAGGAAAGGGGAGGGGTTATTGGGAAAGGGGAGGGAGGGGCAGGGCTGAGGGGGAGGGGCTGAGGAAAGGGGAGGGGCTATTGAGGGGGAGGGGCTGAGGAAAGGGGAGGGGCTAATGAGGGGGAGGGGCTGTTGAGGGGCAGGGCTGAGGAAAGGGGAGGGGCGGGGCTATTGAGGGGGAGGGGCTGAGGAAAGGGGAGGGGCGGGGCTATTGAGGGGGAGGGGCTGTTGAGGAGCAGGAATGAGGAAAGGGGAGGGGCTATTGAGGGGAGGGGCTGAGGAAAGGGGAGGGGCTATTGAGGGGGAGGGGCTGAGGAAAGGGGAGGGGCTATTGAGGGGAGGGACTATTGAGGGACAGGGCTGAGGAAAGGGGAGGGGCTATTGACGGGGAGGGGGCTGAGGAAAGGGGAGGGGCTAATGAGGGGGAGGGGCTGTTGAGGGGCAGGGCTGAGGAAAGGGGAGGGGCTATTGAGGGGGAGGGGCTGAGGAAAGGGGAGGGGCTATTGAGGGGGAGGGGCTGAGGAAAGGGGAGGGGCTATTGAGGAAAGGGGAGGGGCTGAGGAAAGGGGAGGGGCGGGGCTATTGAGGGGGAGGGGCTGTTGAGGAGCAGGAATGAGGAAAGGGGAGGGGCTATTGAGGGGGAGGGGCTGAGGAAAGGGGAGGGGCGGGGCTATTGAGGGGGAGGGGCTGAGGAAAGGGGAGGGGATGTTGAGGGGCAGGGCTGAGGAAAGGGGAGGGGCTGTTGAAGGGGAGGGGCTGAGGAAAGGGGCGGGGCTCTAGTGGGAAGGATGGGGTGGTGGGCAGCGCCAAGGGGGGGCCAGCAGTGTGGGGCTGCAGGGTGCCTAGGCGGCCCTGTGAGGCCAGTGACTGGCGCAGAATGGGACCCAGTTCTGGCCTTGACCCTCCACTTGTGTCGGGGAAGCTGATTGGGGCAGGCCTGTGGGGGAGAACGGGTGGGGTGTCCGTGCCTCAGTTTCCCTTCTCCTGCCCCAGTCTCTCCCCACTGCCCAGCCGGCGGCGCCCGTGGCGGGAGGATGGAGCCGGGGCGGCAGGGCCGGCAGCGGGCCCCCGAGAGCATCCGCAAACAGAAGCGCAGGGAGCTGGACGCCCGGCGCAGCAAGTGCCGCATCCGCATCGGGCGCCACCTGGAGCAGTGGTGCACGCTGAAGGAGCGCCTGGGCTTCTCCCTGCACTCCCAGCTGGCCAAGTACCTGCTCGACTGGTGAGGGGCGGAGGCGAGAGGAGGCTGGCCCCATGGCGGGGACGGGTGTGGGGGGCAGGTCCTATGAAAGGAGGGGGACATGTGGGGGATCCTGATCTATGGAGCAGGTGCCGTTTTCGGGGCGGGGGGAGGGGCTCTGCATCTCCATTCACGCCATCTCTCCCCTCTCTCGCAGGTACAGTTCCCAGGGCTGCGTGCTGAGTGCAGGTAGGCGCACCACCTACCTCTGGCGAGGGAGGTATCTCTGACGCCGCACACACGTCTCCACGGGGGGAGACGTAGGCGGTGTCCTCTACGAATTTCCAAATCCAGGGGGTCCCCATTGTAAGTCCAGGTTACGTTCCTAAGAATGCAGCTTGTAGCGAAACGACTTACAAAGGGGAATGAACGAGGAATAACGTAATTAGCGTGGGACACATTCCCATCCCATACAGTTCACATACGTGTATCTACGTCTAATGTCCCTAGAACCCATCAAAAACAATCCATAGAAATACAGTAGACGAGACACGTCGTTTCGTTATAAGTCGCTCCCTCCAGGCACAGAGCGGCCCGGCCGTGAGCAACACCAGCAGGAGCCGCGTTTTTTTTAATTAAACTCGCCAGGCTTACGTTGCTGGCTTTTGGCCCCTTGAAAAATGATGTCCGTGCAGATATGATGACGTTAGTTTCCTGAATGAATTGACGACGTAGCTGCGGAACGACAAATATCGAGGGGACTTATAACGACGTAATGTCGTGTGTGTCTACACGGCAAGCCGTTCTTTCGAAATCACGTCGGGCTGGAAGGCATCTTGCTCCGACTCCTGGAACCCGCATTGCACGAGGAGTCAGGGAAGTTGTAGGAAGAGCCTTGTCTGGGTAGACCATGCCGAAAGCCGAGTTAAGCTATTTCAACGTCAGTTACGCCATTGACGTAACTCGCCGTTTGCCCTGCTGCGTAGCCGTCCCCTGAGAGTCCGGGTGCTAGGCAGCCCACGTTTGGCGGCTCTACCGCACCGTGGTGGTGCCCACTAGCCTTGAATAATCCACCGACTTCTTCCCGGCCCACTCCTTGTCCCGAATTTTCCCAGATTGTGGGAAAATTTCTCACTTGGACAGTGCAGAGAAATAACAGGGAGGAGTCAGGAAGACACTCCACGGTAGATACGCCCGTGCCCGCAATCGCTGCATCGGGTTAGCATACAGCGATAATAAAATAGTAGCGGGACGTAGGTGAAGTGGCGTCAGGAAGGGGAGTGAGCGGATACAAGGGAGAGCAGCTGGCTGATTTCTGGATAATCAGGGCTTCCGTCGCTTTTGGTCTCACGGAAACCGGGAGATAACTTGGCCCCGGGTCGGGTGGGGACCACATTCTCTTGGCTCACAGACATTGCAGTGTGGTATCCGATTTGGTTTTACGCATCTTCCAGCAGGGAAGTGTTTCCTAAACTGTGTGCTGCTCAAAATGGCCGCTCTTAAAGGGACAGGCAACTTTTCTTTTCTTTTTTTTTTGCTCAACAAAAAATCCTTGGTGTTCCTCATAAAAAAACCGTTATTGTGTGGTGTTCCTCGGTCTTAAAAAGTTTAAGAAACACTGCACCGGGGGATTGATCCCCGGCGTGTTACTCGCTGTATTGTGGCGTGCCGGCGTTGGGTGCCTAGGGCCTGCGGACCGCTTGCGGCCCTTTGGGGTTCTGTGCGTGGCCCGAGAGCCGTTCCATTTCCCACTGCCCGTGGGCAGGGTTGTCGGGTTCTGCTGGTTTCCGCCCGCCAAGTTTGGATAGGCTTAGAAGGCTTGGGTTATGGGGGAGTGGGGATGGTGCTGTGGGGGGATGGATAGAGAGGGGCAACCCGTGGCTGACGCGTGGGTTCTTTCTCTCTCTCTCCCAGAGCAGGGGGGCTCCCTCCCCACAGATGCCCTGCAGCGCCTGGTCGCCCTGTCTCACGCTCACAGCCAGGAGTGCAGCGTCCTCCCCGCGGTGAAGACCCCCGCAGCCGGCGGGACGGGGGCTCCGTGGAGTGTGGTGTGGGAGTGCCTGGCTGGCCACACCTTCTCCTGGGGCCCCCCCGCAGCGGCGGAGCAGGGCCGTGCCCCACCGGCAGCTGGCGGCCAGCCCTGCCGAGCCGCGTCCCGGCGCAGGAAGGAAAGAGAGGGCAGCTCCCAGCCCAGCTCGCCCCCCTCCCCAGTTGCCAGCCGCAGGCGCTCGCTCCGCCAGGCAGCGCTTTCCCGGGATGTGTCGGGGGAGGCGGTGAAGGCGGAGGCCAGCCCCACCGGGGACGGCGCTGCAGTGCGGGAAACGGAGGCGCCATCCCCCGCGGGCAGCACGGACCACGGCACGGACCTAGGAGCCGAGAGCGCTGGCGCTGAGGCAGGTGAGCGGCCGCGCCGGCCCCCAGCTCTGCCCAAAACCGCGTCTCCCCACTGGCGGCGGAGCAAAGTGTGCGACAGCCCCATGGCCGGTGGAGCTGCCAACTTGGCCTTTGGCCGCGGTCTCTCCTGGGAGCAGGGCCCTGCGGATCCATGGCCCCTGACGTCCCTCCGCATCCACGGACAGACGGTCGCGTTCGCGCAGGGCTCTCCAGATGTCCAGCCAAGCGCCGCTGGGATCCTGCCACGGCGAAACCGCCAGGGCAGGTCAGAGCAGGGTCCACCCCACCCTTTTTCCTTAGCCACCAGCATCCGCTGCTGGGTAGGAGCAAGAAATCTCAGTGGACAGTTCTGGGAACTGGTTGATAGGTTTTCCTGGCCCCACACCTGTTAATGGGGCCTTTATACCCCAAGGAGCGTGGTTCCCCCTCGCCCTCCAACTGACTGCAGCTAGTTTCTCTCCCCCACAGCTCCCCTGGAGCAGGCAGAGTCTGGCATGGAAGGGACGGAGCCGGAGAGGTGAGTGTGGGCGGCTCTTATCCCCCTCATCCGTCCCTGGCGCTCACCGATCCCCGGCATGGTGATCTAGAGTCACTCCTATCGGACAACATCCAGTGTGAATTGAATTGCGGACTTCTTAGTCCAGTTCCCAGGGGAGCCGTCCTGCCCCCTCCCTGTTAACACTCCCCCGCCCCGTTGGGAACCGCTTCTGCAGTAGCTCTTGACACAACGGCCATCAGGGACGGGCTTGGGAGCCGCGGCTAGGGAGGGGCGCATCCGCCCGGCCCCCTCCCTTGACATTTGGTTCCTGCAGCACGCCGGGGTTGGAGGATAGGTCGGAGGAGGCGCCTGCGCCCCCGGAGGACGAGGACGAAGACTTCACCGAGGAGGACGACCTCACGTACACGGACGACCTGCGAGATGAGAATTACCACCCCTCGCTGGACAGGTAAGGAGCCCTGCGGACAGGTTGGGTTGCGGGGAGCTGCAGAGGCTCTGGCCAGGGAAATTCAGGTCTTGGACCGTAACCCCCTGCCCTTCCTGCCCCCCTCACTTCTCGGGACTGTGTTCCGACCCCGGGAACGAGAGACCCATGCACGAAGCGTGCCCTGTGGAAGGGAGGCTGTTCTGGGAAATCTAACCCTGACACTTGCGCATCTGAACTCTCCGCTCTTGGCGGGAGCTTGGGCTAATCCGCTGAGTCCTTTAATGCTGGCGTGGAGGAGAAGCTTTTAGTCTGGGTGCTTCTCTCTCTAGGGCGTGTGAGGGACTAGCTTCCTCTGTCATTGGCGAGCCCCCTGACCCAGCTTGGAACCCGTTCCTACGCCCTTCCTGCCCGTCCAGCGACTCCGAGCTACAAAGAGACAGCAGCCAGGACAAGCGCGGCAAAAGTCCCGCGAAGGGGACTTCGGAGCCGGAGCCGGACGATGACAGCCCTCCGGAGGAGAAGGCGGCGCAGCTTAGGTGAGAGGGGCAGACGGACAGAGGTGGGAAGGGGGAGGCTGAGCACATATGGAGAAGAGGCGGGAGACGAGAAGAGAATAAGTAAAAAGGGAGGGCTTGGGGTCGGTTTGTCTGTCCCCGCTCGATCGGCACTGGGCCCATCGGGGAAGCGACTTCAGTGGGGATGGAATTAAGGGAGCGCGAGGGAGGCAAACATTCAAGAGACCCTCAGAGGTGCGAACTGACCCGTGGACCGCACACCTCGTTTGGCACCAGGTATGCAGCAGCAGAGACCACCCAAAAAAAAAAAAAAGCCACCAAATGCCATGCAGCATTGTATTATACGTAAACGACTTTAAAAAAAGCGGGAAAGCGTCGGTTTTCGTCTGCCCCGTTAAGGGGCAAAGCTGGAGGAAGCCGATGTTCCGTGGTAACCTTTGGAAAAAGCCGCCGCAACGTTTTGTTCAGTTGTGAACTTTTCAGAGTTACGAGCAGACTTCCTTCCCAAGGTGCGCGTCACTCTGCGGTGCTACTGGACCAGGGCGTGGGTAGGAAGACAGAGCTAAAATGTCTGCTCCGTTCAGTGCAAGGGGAACCAGTTACAGCTCCCTGACCCTGTGGCGTCTGCATGACTTACACCACGGGCGTGAAATCCCCAACGTCAATGGAAGACTGGCACATCCGAGCTTCCCCCCGCAAAGGGATTGCTCCTCTGACCGTGTGGCTCGAGTAGACGCCAATCTCCTATTCACCAGGGAAGAGGCGAACAGCTGAACAGGGCTTCCTTGCGGAGCTAGTGACTCGGGGCGGGGAATTCTGCGCCCAAAAATTGAACATTCTCCCCGCAGTACTTTACAATCCTGCCTATTCGGATTGGCCACATCGCAGCGTGATCAGTTTCAACTCGTTCGGCACTTCGTTCCAAAACCGCTGCCAATAAATGTCTCTGTCGTAATCGCTACGCGAACAGAGGCGTTTCGGGAAGTAGGAATCTATTTCAAATAGATCTTCCTCGGCGTCTTCAGACAGAACGCTGAGTAGAGATCCATGTGAACGCCAATATCGAAGCCTGTTTCCTGCCGCCCTCCGAAGCCGTGTTCAAAGCTTGGGGGAGCCTGGGGTGAAGGAGGAGCTGGCGGAGAGGGAGGGAATCGCTGGGAAGGAGCCTCGGAGTGACCCTGGAGGGGTATTGGGAGAAGGATGGAAGAGGTTTTTGAAGGGGAAGGGTTGCTGGAGAGCTTTCCCCATGCAGTCCCTAGCTTCTGTGCCCCCACCCCCTTCTAACACTGCCATTGGCCCTTCTGAACCCCAGCAACCCCATGTACCTTGCTCTGTCCCCGTCCCCCCACCATATCCCATGCCTCCTCACTTAGTCACACCAGGAGGGTGCTATAATGAAGGCAGCCTCTCCCACCCCCACTTTTCTGTGACTGCTTATAAGTTTACTGCCCTCTCTTTTGGCGCCACGTTAGCCCGGGGTAGGCGAAAGGTTAGCCTTCATTTCCTCGTCAAAATCCATTAGTCTGTGGGAGAAAACAGAATCTATGGGGGACATTAATTCTGCGCTGATGCAGTGGTGCAAAATCTGTCCCCTTCCCCACCCAGTATAGTAGTTTTCATATAAGGATGATCATCAATATTCAGCAGTGTGGCGTCTGGTTGTCTGCACTGAAGCCGCGCGTGTAAATCCATAATGCTTTTATGCAGAAGTTGATGGCTGCATTAGCAAATTGTTGCCTAGAGCAGTGTTTCTCAAACCTTTTTTTATAAAGATCCTTTAAAAAAATTTAAGTACCCCCAGTACCTACACATTTCAGACACACAAATGTTTTTTCTACCGTTGTAACACATTTGTTTAAACAACTTAAACATAGATGGGTGGGTGATGAAATTTTTGGGCGTAAAAAGCACACAAATAATAAAGCTCTGTAAATCTTCAAACAAAAATTCAGTTTTCTCCAAATTTCAGTTGTGTTGACGTACTCCCCAGACTTCTCTCGAGGGTACTTGTACCACTGGTTGAGAAACACTGGCATAGAGTATAAGGCCAGGAGGGACCGTAGTCTGAACTCTGGTGTTTACCACCGGCCCTTGGTTTTCTCTGAATTATTTCTTGTGTGCACCACAGCCGAAAAAACCATCCAATCTTGATTTTAAACTTGCCAGTGATGGAGAGTCCACCACAACCCTTGACAATGTGTTCCTAAGGTTAATTACCCGCATTGTTAAAAATGTGCCTTGTTAAAAGCCTGAATGTGTCTAACTTGCGTTTCCGGCTTTTGGATCTTGTCGTACTTTTGTTTGATAGACAGAAGAGCCCTGTGTCCTTAAATTTCCCACTCAACGATGCTGAAACTATGCTCGTTGCTGAAAAGTTGTGTCGGTCTCAACCCTCGCGTCCGAAGTTGAGAGTTAAGTTAATCTCTGAAGATCTAAGGAGGCCAAGTTAAGACAGGGCGGGTGGTGGAAATTATTTGGAGTGATGAGCCTAATGCAACCTTCACCAAGCTGAGAGGAAAGATTCTTAGTGAAAGTGCTTAGTGAATGACCACTTATTTGGCTCCCGGTCACCAAGGTACTTAAAAGTCCGTGTTGCCCATCTCAAATGTTCAGAAGTAGCACTTCGGCTCTCGGAAATCGTCAGGGTGTGTTTTGGATTGTTTAGAAGAGTGTTTCTTAAACTTTTTAAGGCTGAGGAACACCAAACACATTTTTTTTTTATGAGAAACACCAAGTATTTTTTTGTTGAGCCAAAAAAAAAAAAAAAAAGCTGCAGGAAAAAGGGCTGGGGGGAAGTTATTGAGCAAAAAAAAAAAAAATTGCCTGCCCCTTTAAGGGTGGCCATTTTGAATTCTGTTCTCTGCAGCACACCAGTTAAGAAACACTGGTTTAGAAGTTTCTCATAATGAATAACTGGCTCTTTGTATTTGTCTTCTGGTTTCTGGGCCCTTAGGTCAGACAATCAGGTCACAATTTACATGTTTTTATTTTCCCCTCAAACACGAGGACTGGAAACTTTTATCGACATAAAAGCGAACATTGTCCTGTGATCACTAGATTCTGGGAGCTGGAGCTTTGAGAAACACCATCGGTCACAAAATTCTCAATAAAATCACGAGGGCTGTGTGAAGGCTGAACCACACGATGAGTCCTATCGAAGATGCTTAAAAAGCCGCACATGTTTAAGTACCTTACATAATACCAGGGAATTAATTCTGGACCCTAACTCTGTGTTTCCAGACTTTCTAATGTTTTTATTACATAGCGACCTGTCAAAGCTTTGGCGTTAGCTGCATTAAGAGTGAACGCTCTTCCATCCTGAACTCTCTCTTCACGGCGATTCTTTTTGTGGGGGTTATAGGAGAGAGCCGCTCCAAAATATACACCCAAACACGCACCACGTAAGTATTTGCATGCACTGTGAAGGCTCTTCCAAATTTTTCATCTCTAGATTTTTTTGTGGCTTCGGTTTTACACTGAACGTCGCTTGGTATCTTTTTTTTTTTTTTTTACAGGGCTCTGAAACGAAGTAACAATTTGCTACCAGCTGAGAACAAATGGTGGAGGCGTTAACTGAAGCACAGCAGAAAATAATGGTAAATGATCTATTTAATTTGCTTTCCCCTGCCCTTCCTGCAGCATTTTAATTATGCCCTCAAAGGGACACCATCCGCTCCAAAGTCATGCTTGTCCCTGAACGCTTTCTACCTACCGATAATCTCTGGTAATGAACAATTCAGTGGAATAGTCTTTTTCCCCCTCGCCCCTCACTTTCAATTTCTTTATGTAACTTTGGGTAGGCTGGACTTCACTGCCCTTCTCCAGTGCCTAAAAAAACCCCACTCCCACACAGTACCAGAAACCCAGAGTTGAGGAAGGCTAACCCAGTGTCAGCCTCCCTACATTCAAGTTCCGAAAGAAACGACTTTAATGAAATAACTTTATAAAATCTTATGAAGAAACAAATCAGCTAGTTCTTACAACAGGACACAGCTCTGTTAGAAGCCAGAGAAAATGGCCATAGTTCCAGTAAACATACGTAAAAAGAAAACTAAAAGTAAAATGTGAACAGTTCAGTCCACGCAAACACAGTGAGAAAAGACGGCAAGGTCCCAAAAGCTTCCATTTAGTTCACCAAAGCCTCAGTTTATGCCTCTGATCATCAAATCTGCACCATGTGCTGATAGGGTTGCCAGATGTCCGGTATTGACCCAGACAGACTGGTATTTTCGCCTCCTCTCCAGTAAAAAAGTTCAGACAATACCCCTCAACAGAATTTTTCCCCTGGTGATTTTTTTTTTTTTTTTTTTGAGTGGGGCGTGTTTGATATTTTTGGTTAAACCATCTGGCAACCCTATATGCTGAGTCTCAACCATCTCTCCACTTGCTTGTAGGGACTTCTCAGTTGACATCCAAGCAGCCTCTTCCGCTGCTGTGGATCATTGCTAGGCAGCCAGCTCCCTGATTAAACTAGTCAGTTAGCTCACAAGTGAACAGGCTTAAAGAAACCCTGTTACAAGAAAATACAAACACTGAGACTAACAAAGCTGAACGGGCTCTTTCCCCGTTACTAGTTACAGAGACGCTGAAGAATCACCCTGAGAAAGTAACTAAAACAATTTGGCAAAAATCAAACCAGCATTTAAAGCGAACAATTAACACAGGAGAAGTAGGGTGGCCAGGTGTCCGGTTTTGAACCGGACAGTCCGGTATTTGAGGGTTCAGTCCGGGAAACAAATTGAGAAAATACCAGACACATAAAATGTCCGGTATGGTCTAATTAGGTGAGTTTTATTGTTGTTAGGAGTATCAATACCTAGTTGTGAACTTCCTGGCTGGTAGACACGCTCACAGTGCAACTACGTGAGGGGCTGGAGCCGGGGCGGGAGGGAATTCCCGGGGCCGGACTTGCTTGTGCTTCGCTGGGACCGTGTACGAGACGGGCAGCGTGCGTCCGAGTCAGTCCTCCTCCCCGTCAGCTGGCTCTTCCCCCCACTCCCGCCCCGGCCAGTCCCGCTCCCCCGACCCCTCTTGGCCAGCCCTGCTTCCCGCCGGCCAGTTCTCCCCCCTCCCCGATTTCCCCTGGCCAGCCCCAATCCCCCCACCGCCTCCTCCCAACTCTCCCCCCCCCGCCGATTTCCCCTGGCCAGCCCCACTGCCCCTGACCAGCCCTTTCCCCTTCCGCCAGCCCTGCTTCCCACCAGCTGGTTTCCCCCACACACACTGGGTGGAGTGGTCAGTCTGCCCAGCCACAGTAGCACTCCGACCTCCCCCACAGGGGTCTCTTAACGAGATAGCTCCCTACTAGGTGCATGGGTTACATTTACTTTGTGCGTTTGCCAGTCCTTTGTAAGAAGGCATTTAGGACCAGATTTTCAAAGCCACGTATGTGCCCCGCGGGATTTTCAAAAGAGCCCCCGGTGAGGTGCCAAACTCCCATTGAAAGCCACGTGCACAGACCTGACTTTTCCACTCCTTGTCGAAATTGACTGAACTTGTCGTTGATGGTGTCCCTTGAAGGTTGAAAGGAAGTGCCGGTTTGGCTCAACGCAGTTGTACATGGCTGTGTGGTTTTTGCCGTAGCCACTGTGAGGCCAGCAGAAAACGAAAAAACGAAACATCAGAGGAGCAAGAGAGAGAGAGCAGCAAGACGGCACCGCACCCTTGCGCGCCTGTTCCGTTGGAGTCGACTCATCTCCTGGCCGGCCTGTAAGTAACCGTCACCCTGTCTGAGGACAGTACGTGTCTGCACGATACGGTGCTGCAAATCGTTGAGCAGCCTCGGTGCCTAACCGACATCTGACATCAGTAATCCGCTCGACGGTGGTTCTGAGTTTCTGTTTTCTTCACACACACGGCGGTTTTGCTATTTTCTAACTTTCTTCTCTTGTCAGGACATCCCACCGTGGACCGCTAACCACAGAAGTGGCAGCAAGATTGACGTTGGAAGGTGGCACCGAAGTGTGTCCCCAATCTCCCTCTGTGTTCAATGGAACATATTGAACATGATTACTACTAGATCGCTTGTCCTTAACTGTATATCATCTTTATGCACTACAATATGTTTCAAGACTTTTTACTGTTGGCAAATACTACCATCTAATCGTGTGTGTTGCACAGGAGAACTGTATTTATTCACCCTATAACGACGGTAGACTCTAGTTATTTTGTGTGGAGTAGGGATTGAAGATCAATGTCAAACTGTCCAAAAATAAAACCATTTCCTCTCAAGTTATTGCCCGGAGTGGATTTTTCGTAAAGGTTTTAATGCTTTTTTTCATGCAAACTATGGACTTATTCAAGAGCAGCTTGGTTCTAACTGTCCTAGTCGAGATTTATTATCATTTCATTATTATTTGTATCACCATAGTGCCCGTGATAAACACACCGGCTACGTCTAGACTGGCATGATTTTCCACAAATGCTTTTAACGGAAAAGTTTTCCATTAAAAGCATTTTCGGAAAAGAGCATCTAGATTGGCATGGATGCTTTTCCGCAAAAGCACTTTTTGCGGAAAAGCGTCCGTGACCAATCTAGACGCGCTTTTGCACAAAAAAGCCCCGATCGCCATTTTTGCGATCGGGGCTCTTTTGCGCAACACAAATCTGAGCTGTCTACACTGGCCCTTTTGCGCAAAAGCTTTGCGCAAAAGGGACATTTGCCCGAACGGGAGCAGTGTAGCATTTCCTCAAGAAGCACTGATTTCAGACAGTAGGAAGTCGGTGTTCTTGCGGAAATTCAAGCGGCCAGTGTAGACAGCTGGCAAGTTTTTCCGCAAAAGCAGCTGCTTTTGTGGAAAAACTTGCCAGTCTAGACACAGCCACCAAGGGGATGTCTTAGCAAATACGTCCGTGCTGCGTAGTCGATCTGCTTCTGTTTCCATCTCGATTGCAAGACATCAGAGCTTTGAAACTGTCGAGTGATTCTTTCTCCTTTGGTCTTCTTGTGTTGTCACTCTCTTTAATTAAAAATTGGGATGTTTCATAGCAAAAGCCTTAGGAGAAAGGTTGCAAAGTTAATGGCCAAATGTTCGTTATTGGGTTAGGAGCTGCTGTATCCTCTTGAAAACCTGACAGTGAGGGCCCAGTTATAACAACACCAAAAAATCAAATGCTGCGAGTCCTGTGTTTACAGACTGGACTTCCCTGGTCTGGCATCCTCTGGATCTGAGCAGTGCCGAACCAGGGAGTTTACTAATCGGGCCAGGTGTCTCTGGTTCAGCAATATCTGTGGTCCTGCCAGTCCTCGGAGGTTGCCGGACCAGAGAGTCCCGGATTTCAGAAGTTCAGCCTGAATATATTTTCCAGCTGTTCATCTGGGGCAGTTTACCCTGAACCCTAATGATTCCTGCAGGCGAGCTGCGCACAGCCCTGGATCCTTTCTGCGAGGCACCCCTTTATCAGAAAGGCCAGGATGGGTGCCCAGCCTACAACGAATGCCACGTGGTCCCTGGGGACAATCACGCCCCAACCCTCAAAGGCATTTCGGGGCCTCTTGTTGCTTTCAACGTGACGTGTGGGGTTACAGATCTTGGAGGGTCTGTGCCCCGGCCTCTCTGCTGACCCGACAAGACGTGAAATTGGCAACGCCGTGCCAAATTTCCTGGCGCCCGGCAGGCGTTGTGGCGTCCACTGGGACGGCAGAGAGGCCTGGACATCCTGGAAGAGGCAAGAGTCATCTTACAATGATCTCGTCTGTGACCAGGGATCGTTTTACATCTGTGGGCGCTCCAGGGCGGACCAGCACCATCCTGAGTGCTCCGCTTCAAAAGCGCTCCAAATGAAGCGCTCTGGCAGGAGCGAGTGGCCCTCCCTGGGGGCACACCGTAGCGGATCTGCTAGGACGGACATGGGCGTCGGAGGCAAACAAAGGGAAACAGGCGCCTGGTGTCTCTCTGGAGCCCTTTCCAAGCCCCGAGAAGGTCTATTGCAGTGTTTCTTAAACTTTTTAAGACCGAGGAACACCAAACAGTTGAGTTTTTTTATCAGGAACGCCAAGGATTTTTTGTTGATTTAAAAAAAAAAAAAAAAAAGTTGCCTACCCCTTTAAGGTGGCCATTTTGAACTCTTGTGCCTCAGAACACAGTTTAAGACGCACTGGTCTATTGGGCACCCTATAATCCCGCCAGCTCCGTGAGATCTGGCACCAGGAGCCCTCCCTGCAGGCGCAGCGTCCGCGGGAAACGGCTCGCTGGCGATTCCCGAAGGCTTTCGTCTCCCGCGCGTTCTGGCGGCGAGGGGGGAAGGGAACACCCAATCAACGTGTTTCTTCCCTTGCAGCTGCAAGAAGCGGAGGCCGCCGAGCGACGAGGACGTGGCCCAGATCGGCCCCAAGCGCATCAGGTAGGAGCCCGGCCTGGAACCAAGGCGACGTCTGGCTAAGCCACCCCTCAAATAGCCTTGCACCCACGGCCTCCTCGGATTGTCAGGGCAGCGGGGTCGAACTTCTGACCCGCTCTCTCCTCATCGAGGTAGGGCATGCTACCCGCCAGGTCGGTTATGCCCTCTCAGGGCAGCATGGCCTAGCAGTCGGAGTCTGTAGCTATGCTCTCCTAGCATAGGGCAGGTCGCTAGTAGTGCCTGTCTCTCCCGAGGCAGTGTGGCCTAGTGGAGAGAGACTCTAACAATGGGGGATCCCTTTATGGAGTTGGTGAGGGGAGGGGTGTCTCTTCCCTCCAGACCGGGGTAGGGGGGATGTCTGCGGACGGGTCGCCTCCTTCCCCAGCAGCCATCAGCCCAGACTGGCCAGCTCCCCGGGCTTTTATAGCCAGCCTCCCGCTGGAGCATGCCCAGTAAGACTGTGGGGGCGGGACCTCCTCCGCTCGCCGCGCCAGGTTAACCCTCTCCGCCCCAGTGCCTCCTGCCCCCGGGCTGCCCGCCCTCCGTCCCTGAACAGGCTCACAGGCCAGGGATACCTTGCTCACGTTCCCCGCCACACCCATCGGTGGGCGTCTTCTACGGGGAACGTCGCCCCGAGCACCCCCAGGCGTTTTGTCCAATCCACCTGGCCCAGGCTTTACAGGGGGGTCGGAAAGGCGCCGGCGAGGCCGGGCGCTTTCTCCAGACATCCCCAGCGGAGAGGGGATGGGGCAGGGAGGGCGCTAGCGAGGCGAGGGCAGGGGGAGGGGGCCTGCCTCCCGGCTGGGGGGAAAATCTGTGACACACACACACACACACCACACACACACACACACCCCGCTCTTCTCTCTGCAGGAAGGCGGCCAAGCGGGAAATCCTTCTTTGCGAATTCGAGGGCTGCGGCAAGATCTTCTCCAACCGCCAGTACCTGAACGTGAGTGACACGGAGACGGGGGGGGGGGACGACCCTGACACACACGCTGCCTGTCCCCGGTCCCCCCCCTCTTGCCTGATCCGCAGAGTCGGAACCTGGCCCGCTCTGGTTTCGGTGCTGGGCACCCTACCCGGCCAAAACGGGCAGCCACGGCTCCGCTCCTGAGCTTCCTGTGAGGCAGACGGCGCTGGACCCTGGTCCCGTCGGCCCTCGTAGAAAGTCCGGAGGCTGCCGGGCCCCCGGAGAGAGAGGGGCTGCCCCCAGGGAGCCAGGCCCAGCGCGCCCCGAGCTCTGAACCAGAGGGGGAGGAGGGGACGGGCCGTGGGGCAGCAGCTGACCCTCCCCACCCCCTCCCAACGGCAGCACCACAAGAAATACCAGCACGTCCACCAGAAAACCTTCACCTGCTCCGAGCCCAGCTGCGGCAAGTCCTTCAACTTCAAGAAACACCTCAAGGAGCACGAGAAGCTGCACAGCGGTGAGGTGGCCGAGGCCCGGGGGGGAGGGGGTGCGCGCTCAGGGCCCCTCAGTCCAGCCTACACCTCCCCGGGCCCCTCCACGCCCCTCTGCCAAGCGACCCTCAGTCCCACCCCCCAAACGCGCCGGCCGGCCGGCCAGTGCCTCGCAGTCCCGGCCCACGGCCCTGGCTTTTCCTGCCCTCGTCTGCCTTTGCCTCTGTCCCTCTCTCTTGATCATAAGAACGGCCAGACTGGGTCATCCAGCCCGGTGTCCTGTCTGCCCACAGAGGCCAACGCCAGCTGCCCCAGAGGGAGCGAACAGAACAGGGACTCATCAAGCAACCTCCCTCCTGCCGTCCATCTCCACCCTCTGACCAACACCCCCTCCTTACCCATCCTGGCTAATAGCCATTTATCGCCTTAACCTCCGTGAATGTATCTAGTTCTCTTTTAAACCCTGTTACAGTCCTAGCCTTCCCAACCTCCTCCGGCGAGGAGTTCCACAGGTTGACTATGGATTTAGCTAAGGGCAAGAAGCTATTCTCCGTCTTAGTCTCTCTCCCTTTTTTTAATGACTCCCAACATCCTGTTTGCTTTTTTGCCTGCCGCTGCGCCCTGCGTGGACGCCTTCAGAGAACTAGCCAAGATCTCTTTCCTGACTAGTTGTCGCTAAATTAGCCCCCAGCGTATTGTACGTATCGTTGGGGTTATTTTCCCCGATGTGCATTACTTGACGCTTATCCCCGTTAAATTTCATTTGCCATTTTGTTGCCCAATCACTCAGTTTGGTGAGATCTTGTGGACGGTCTTTACGGTCCGCTTTGGGCTTAACTCCCTTGAGCAGTTGTCTGCAAACGTTGCCACCTCACTGCTCACCCCGTCTCTAAATCGTTTATGAATATGTTGAATAGAATTGGGGGGGGGAATCCCCTGCCCCCTCCTCCGATCCGGGGATCCCCCCACCCCAGCTCTCCGTCCCGGCCTGCACCCTCCAATGTGGGTCTAGCCCCACACCTGCCTTGCTGATGTCTCTCTGGTCCTGAATCCACACACACACACAATTCTCCCCCCCCCGCTCCCGATCTGCGTCCCTTGGCTCCCCCCGGGGCGGCCACTCACGGGCTCTCCTCCCCTGCAGACAAGAGGGATTACATCTGCGAATTCTGCGCCCGTTCCTTCCGCACCAGCAGCAACCTCATCATCCACCGGCGTATCCACACCGGGGAGAAGCCCCTGCAGTGAGTCCGTCCGTCCCCCTGCCTTCCCCCCCAGCTGGCTGGCACCGGGACCTTGGGCTCGCGTCCCCCGCGGCTGGGCCCTCGTCCCAGACGGGGGCCTGTTCCTGCCTTTGGTGTCTGCCCCCATCAGATACTTGGAGACCCCAAAGGATGGGCCGCTGGAGGGGGATGTGGAGGGACTTTTGGGAGGGCACAGTGGGGCCCGGACCAGCCCGTGGGGAGGGAAGGGAGATCGCCCCGGCTTTGCCCCGTCTCCCAGCTCTGCACCTGGCTCTGCCCCTGGCCTGGCTGTCTCTGCCCTCAGCCCTCCAGCCTCTGCCATTGGCTGCAGATCTGTTCCCAGAATGGGAGCCCCCCGTCTTGACCCCCTGCCTGCGGCCTCACGCCCCACCCTAGTTGTAGCCCCGGGTTTGGCCCCTTGGCCCCTCCCAGGAAGGGAGACGGATGGGCACGGACGGGGGCAAATACCGGATAAACATTTCTCAAGCAAAAAAAAAGAAAAACTCCGGGGAAAATGTGTTGAGGGGGAGGAAAAAACCGCTGGGAAAATTGTTGAGAAAAAAAAAAACACCGGGGAAAATTAATCGGGGGGCGGGGGGGGGGATTTGTCAAGCAAAAAAAAAAAGCGCTGGGGAAAATTTGTCGAAGTGAGGGAGGGAGACACCGGGGAAAACTTGTCGAGGAGGGAAACACGCCGGGGAACATTTGTTGAGGGAAAAAAAACGACGAGGAAAATTTGTCGACCGGAGGACACCGGGGAAAACTTGTCAAGGGGGGAAACACGCCGGGGAAAATTTGTTGAGGGGGGAAAAACCCTGGGGAAAATTTGTTGAGGGAAAAAAACGACGAGGAAAATTTGTCGACCGGAGCACATGGGGGAAAACTTGTCAAGGGGGGGAAAAACGCTGGGGAAAATTTGTCGAGGGGGGAAAAACCCTGGGGAAAATTTGTTGAGGGAAAAAAACGACGAGGAAAATTTGTCAACCGGAGCACACCGGGGAAAACTTGTCGAGGGGGGAAACACGCCGGGGAAAATTTGTTGAGGGAAAAAAACGACGAGGAAAATTTGTCGACCGGAGCACACGGGGGAAAACTTGTCAAGGGGGGGAAAAACGCTGGGGAAAATTTGTTGAGGGAAAAAAAACGACGGGGAAAATTTGTCGACTGGAGTACACCAGGGAAAACTTGTCGAGGGAAAAAAAACGCCGGGGAAAATTTGTTGAGGGAAAAAAAACGCTGGGGAAAATTTGTTGAGGGAAAAAAAACAACGGGGAAAATTTGTCGACCGGGGGACACTGGGGAAAACTTGTCAAGGGGGGAGTAAACACTCTGGGGAAAATTTGTCGAGACAAAGATATAAAATAAATACGGAGGTGGGGAAGGGGCTGGATTTGGGAGGTTGGGCTGAAATACCACGTCTTCCGAGCAGGCTTCGGTCAGGCTCCAAGCTGGGCCCGGGAAAAGCAGAAAAACTTACTCAGTTGGAAAATACCGGACATTTAAATGTCGGGTGTTTTCTCAATTTGTTTACCGGACACCTGGGAACCCTAGGGGGAGGTGACCTTTAAAAGCATGGGGGCTGCTGACGTACCCTGCGGAACTCACTGCCACAGGAAGTGGCTGAGCTCCAGGGGTGCAGCGAGGATCCCGACAGAGCCCGGAACGAACAGTAACGTTGGGGGGAGTAGCACGTCAGCCCCACGGCGAGGTTTGCACCCCTTGTGCCGGGCAGACCCCGTCCCGGCTTGCCTCCTGATCCCCTTCCCGCCCCCCCGCAGGTGCGAGATCTGCGGCTTCACCTGCCGCCAGAAGGCCTCCCTCAACTGGCACATGCGGAAGCACGACGCCGACGCCTTCTACCTCTTCTCCTGCGAGCTCTGCGGCAAGAAGTTCGAGAAGCGGGACAACGTCACGGCCCACAAGAGCAAGAGCCACCCTTGGGCGGCGGCGGCCGCCGGCCCGGCCCCGCCGCCGCCCCCGCCGGACGGGCCCTCCCCCTGCTGCCGCCGCCCACCCGCCACTGCGCTGAGCCCCTGCAAGCTGGAGGAGGAGGAGGTGCCGGTGGCCGGTGACTGACGGGAGGCTGGAGGGAGGGGCCGGGAGATGGCCAGAATGCTTCCCGGGCAGGGTGCCGACCGGACAAGCCCCCGCTGCCCTCCCCACCCCACACCCGGCCGAGAGGCGGACCTCAGGGGGGGGACAGGGACGAGAGAGAGAGGCTGCGATTGGCCCTCCCTGGGCCGCCAGGCTTTGCCGACGTCTGCAATAAAGAATTCTTTTAGGTAACGCACAGGGGAGGGAAAGCGTCTTCCCTGCGGGCCCCGGGGCTGTTCCCTTCCTCCCCCCGGCGGCCGCTTTCCCCCCAGCCTCCCGCAGGCGCCTCTCCCCGTGTGGCAGACGGGGAAACCGAGGCAGGCGCCGAGAGAGCGGCCCAGCTCCTCCCGGGAATTTCGACGCCTGCTTGCTGTGGATTTCGGAGGGCGCCGGGGGCCGCGGGAGGACGGTTTTCAGCGCCCCCTTGGTCCTGCTGCCCGGCCCGCGCTCCTAAACCACTTGCACCCAGCGGCTCAAAGGAATCCAGCCTGGGAGGGAGGCGCCTAATATTTCCGAGGCCGAGAGCGTCCTCGTTAGGAAAGGGGCTAACGAGGCCTGGGGGTGGTCCGTTCCCCTTCTGCTAGCCCCGCCCCCTCCCTCTCGCCTCCAGGGCACCCCATCCCCGATGGCTGTCCCGTGCCAGGCCCCACTGGTGGTCCCTGAGGGCAAGGGGGACGGGGGGCTGTGGGGGGAAGGGAAGGGGCTTGGGGTACAGCAACGAAGTGCCCCCCCCCCTGAAGACCCACAGCCTGGGGATTTAGAATGAGGCAGATGCGGGACCCCAAACCGGGGCAGCTTCTAGGGAAGCCTTCCACTGCCCTCCTCACCAGGGGCTCAGCCCCACACCCAAGGTGGGGCGCCCTCAGCCCCTCCCCCCCAAGGGCGAATCCTAGTCTGTGCTCACCGACCTGGGACAGCGGGCCCTCCGTGAGCCGGGCACACCCGTGGGGCGGACCCGTGTTCTGCCGCTTCCCCCACCCCCAGAACAGCAGCAGGGCAAAGGCCCTCCCAGCCCCCCATGGTCTGGCAACCTCCCTCATCCAGCACAGCCTGAACCCCCTCCTGCACCCTGAACCCCCCCCAGACCCTGCTCCCCTCCCCCGGCCTGAACCCCTCCCAGACCCTGCTCCCCTCCCCCGGCCTGAACCCCCTCCTGCACCTTGAACCCCTCCCGGACCCTGCTCCCCTCCCCCGGCCTGAACCCCTCCCAGACCCTGCTCCCCTCCCCCAGCCTGAACCCCTCCCAGACCCTGCTCCCCTCCCCCAGCCTGAACCCCTCCCAGACCCTGCTCCCCTCCCCCGGCCTGAACCCCCTCCTGCACCCTGCACCCTGAACCCCCTCCTGCACCCTGAACCCTCCCCCGGCCTGAACCCCCTCCCGGACCCTGAACCCCCTCCTGCACCCTGAACCCCTCCCGGACCCTGCTCCCCTCCCCCGGCCTGAACCCCCTCCTGCACCCTGAACCCCCCCCAGACCCTGCTCCCCTCCCCCGGCCTGAACCCCCTCCTGCACCCTGAACCCCTCCCGGACCCTGCTCCCCTCCCCCGGCCCTGAACCCCTCCCAGACCCTGAACCCCCTCCTGCACCCTGAACCCCTCCCGGACCCTGCTCCCCTCCCCCAGCCTGAACCCCTCCCAGACCCTGCTCCCCTCCCCCGGCCTGAACCCCCTCCTGCACCCTGCACCCTGAACCCCCTCCTGCACCCTGAAACCCTCCCCCGGCCTGAACCCCTCCCGGACCCTGAACCCCCTCCTGCACCCTGAACCCCTCCCGGACCCTGCCCCGGCCTGAACCCCCTCCTGCACCCTGAACCCCTCCCGGACCCTGCCCCGGCCTGAACCCCCTCCTGCACCCTGAACCCCTCCCGGACCCTGCCCCGGCCTGAACCCCCTCCTGCACCCTGAACCCCTCCCGGACCCTCCCCCGGCCTGAACCCCCTCCTGCACCCTGAACCCCTCCCGGACCCTGCCCCCCTCCCCCAGCCTGAACCCCCTCCTGCACCCTGAACCCCTCCCGGACCCTGCCCCCCTCCCCCGGCCTGAACCCCCTCCTGCACCCTGAACCCCTCCCGGACCCTGCCCCCCCCCCCCGGCCTGAACCCCCTCCTGCACCCTGAACCCCTCCCGGACCCTGCCCCCCTCCCCCGGCCTGAACCCCCTCCTGCACCCTGAACCCCTCCCGGACCCTGAACCCCTCCCCCGGCCTGAGCCCCCTCCTGCACCCTGAACCCCTCCCGGACCCTGCACCCCCAAGCCCCTTTCCCAGCTCACAGCCCACCCCCACACACACCCCCACACGCCTTTAACCCCAGGGGGAACAGCCCTTCTCTGCCTTTCACCCTGGCTCGACCCCGCCAGGCTGTTTGGTGCCGGGTTTCTTTGTTTTTTCCTGCAGGGGCCGGGGGAGGGCGCCCACCACCGTAGCGTCCGGGCGCCGATCCGGAGTGACTCTCTTCCCCCCGGTGGGCGGCCGCCGCGGGCTCCCCCTTGGCTTGCGGGGCAGGAGGCGCCTCCGGGGAGGAGAGACCAGGCGTCCCCCGAGCGGAGCCCGGTTTCTGTCCACACGGGGGAGCAGGGAAGCGGTTTCCTCGGCTTTTTTTTTCTTCCCCCCACCAGGGGGCTCTGGGGAGTACTCGGGGGGGGGGGGGGGAGGCGGGGGGTTGAGCTTCCTGGGTCAGGCACCGCCGCTGCAGGAGGCGCCCCGGCTGCAGGTGAGCGGTGCGCCCTGGGCGCACGGACGCGCCCTGGATCTCCCCAAGGGCGCTGCGCTCTAGGGCGCACGGCTCCCAGCCCCGGGCGGGAGGGCAGCAGGAGCCATTGGGGGAGGAGGGATCCCAGCCCCCCTCCCCCTCCCCTGCAGCCCCGGCTTGAGGAGACGGGGAGGGGCGGGAGGGGACGAAAAGCCGGGCCCTGCCCCAGGCTGGGGGGGGACGCAGCTGCCCTGGGGTTAGGGGGAGCCCCCCACACACACACCCGCCAGAGCGGCTGCTTAGATCCTGCTCCCTTCTGGGGTGGGGCCCAGACTCTCAGAAACGTGTCCAGCCCCCCCCTTGCCCCCCCCCCCCCGTGGGGCAGAGTCAAGGGTGTTTTTCCCTCCAGGTCTATATTTTTTGTCAAGGGGCAGAGAAAATTATCTTTAAAAATTACAAAGAGGGGGGAGGTTTCGGGGTCCGTTTCAGGGATCCGGCCGACGGGGCAGCCTGTTGGGAGCATCTGTCTGCCGGGAATCGGGGCAGGACCCGGAGCCGACCCCCTTTCTGAAACCTCCCTCCGCACCCGCACAGGCCACAGAGACACGGCCGGCTCGTCCCAGCCTCCCCAGGGCCAGGGAAATGGCTACGGTGGACCTAGCCCAGGTAGGGGATTCTTCCAGCCGCTGTGGGGGGAAGGAGAGGGGCAGAACACACAAGGGGGTGAAGAGGGTGGTGGCAGGCCAGCGGTAGGAGGGCGTCAGTTTCCTGTAAGCCGAGCATTTGGGGGGCCACGCAGGAGAGATTCAAATGCCACCCAGTGGATTAGCAGAGCGCCCAGGTCGGTAGCACCGGGTGGTGCACCTCTGCATGTGCCTCGGTGCACAAAAAAAATTATTCCGCACAGGGACAGGAAACCATTGGAGGGAAAGTCGGGGCTGGGGTTTCTCTAACGGGGAGCCTGGTCTAGGTCCCCTTCCCCAGCCACGGAGCCACAGGTCGGCAGGGGGCTGACCCCTGGTGTTTTCCCCGCAGGGCCAGGTACGTCGGGAGATCCCCGAGGCTGGGTCGTGGGCGGGGCCCCGTGCCCTGGGGGAAGGGCCTTGCGGGAGCCCCGCCCAGCCCCCCAAGAGGCAGGAGAGCACAGCTGAGGGGCCAAGCCCTGTCTGCCCCTTGTCCCCGCGGACGCCGGCCCGCTCCTGGCTGGGACGCTCGGAGGGGGAAGAGTCTCTTGCCAGGACGACGCAGCCGCTTCCCCGGTGCCCGGAGGCCAAGGGGGCGGTTTCGGAGCCGGCTGGCGAGGACGCCCATGGCTGGCAGTTCCACCCGGGCCGGGCCCGGCCTGGAGAAAGGCCCCGGGAGACCCTGGCCCGGCTGGGCCGCGCGGTGCGGCGCTGGCTACGGCCCGAGGCCCTCACCAAAGAGCAGATGCTGGAGCTCGTCCTCCGGGAGCGGTTCCTGGGGGCGCTGCAGCCAGCCGTGCGGGCCTGGGTGGTGGCGCGGGGGCCCCGCAGCAGCGAGGAAGCAGCCGCCCTGGCGGAAGTGTACCCGGAGCCAGGGGAAGCAAGCCAGCCCCCTCAGGTAGCTGGGAGGGGGAATTGTGTGGGGGGAGGTCTGGGAGGGGGAATTGGAGAGGGCTGAGAAGGGGGAATTGTGTGGGGGGTGGTCTGGGAGGGGGAATTGGAGAGGGCTGAGAAGGGGGAATTGTGTGGGGGGTGGTCTGGGAGGGGGAATTGGAGAGGGCTGAGAAGGGGGAATTGTGTGGGGGGGGTCTGGGAGGGGGAATTGGAGAGGGCTGAGAAGGGGGAATTGTGTGGGGGGTGGTCTGGGAGGGGGAATTGGAGAGGGCTGAGAAGGGGGAATTGTGTGGGGGGTGGTCTGGGAGGGGGAATTGGAGAGGGCTGAGAAGGGGGAATTGTGTGGGGGGTGGTGGGAGGGGGGGGGAGGGCTGGGGGGAGGGGGAGGGGGAATGGGGGGGGTGGGAGGGGGGGGAGGGCTGAGAAGGGGGAATTGTGTGGGGGGTGGTCTGGGAGGGGGAATTGGAGAGGGCTGAGAAGGGGGAATTGTGTGGGGGGTGGTCTGGGAGGGGGAATTGGAGAGGGCTGAGAAGGGGGAATTGTGTGGGGGGTGGTCTGGGAGGGGGAATTGGAGAGGGCTGAGAAGGGGGAATTGTGTGGGGGGTGGTCTGGGAGGGGGAATTGGAGAGGGCTGAGAAGGGGGAATTGTGTGGGGGGTGGTCTGGGAGGGGGAATCTGGGAGGGGGAAGAGGGGCTGAGAAGGGGGAATTGTGTGGGGGGAGGTCTGGGAGGGGGAATTGGAGAGGGCTGAGAAGGGGGAATTGTGTGGGGGTGGTCTGGGAGGGGGAATTGGAGAGGGCTGAGAAGGGGAATTGGAGAGGGCTGAGAAGGGGGAATTGTGTGGGGAGAGGTCTGGGAGGGGGAATTGGAGAGGGCTGAGAAGGGGGAATTGGAGAGGGCTGAGAAGGGGGAATTGGAGAGGGCTGAGAAGGGGGAATTGGAGAGGGCTGAGAAGGGGGAATTGTGTGGGGGGAGGTCTGGGAGGGGGAATTGGAGAGGGCTGAGAAGGGGGAATTGTGTGGGGGGAGGTCTGGGAGGGGGAATTGGAGAGGGCTGAGAAGGGGGAATTGTGTGGGGGGAGGTCTGGGAGGGGGAATTGAGGAGGAGAGAGGGCTGGGAGGGGGGAATTGGGGAGGAGGGACGGTTGGGAGGTAGGTCAGGGGATGGGTCCGATGGGAAATGAAAGGATAAAATCAAAAGGAGTTTCCGAAAGATCTCACCGCGCCAAGCGATTGGGCAACAACATGGCAAACAAAACTGAATGTGGACAAAGGCAAAGTCGTGCACCTTGGAAAACATCCCCCCAACGAGGCACAGAAAACAAAGGGGACTGATTTGGCTGCAACGACTCGAGAGAGAGAGAGAGAGAGAGAGAGAGAGATCTCGGAGTCATTGTGGCTAGTTCTCTGAAAACATCCCCTCCGTGCGCGGCGGCCGTCCCAAAAGCAAACGATGTTAGGAATCGTTCAAAAAGAAATCGAGAATAAGACAGAGAATCTCTTATTGCCCCTCTCTAAAACCACGGGACGCCCACATCTGGAATCCTGCATACAGATGTGGCTGCCTCAGCCTCGAAAAGCTCTCTTGGCCTTGGAAAAAGTTAAGAAAAGGGCAACAAAAACGGGTCCGTTGGAAGAGAGATTTAAAAAATGGGGACTTTTCAGTTTAGAAAAGAGGAGGCTGAGGGGGGATAGGAGAGAGGTCTGTAAAATCATGAGTGGTGTGGAGAAAGTGACTAAGGAAAAGTGATTGATTGACTTGTTCCCATAATATAGGAACTAGGGGGTCACCCAATGAAAGGTTTAAAACAAACAGAAGGAAGTTTTTCTTCACACAGCACATAGTCAACCTGTGGAACTCCTCGCCTGAGGAGGCTGTGAAGGCCAGGACTAGAACAGGGTTTAAAAGAGAACTAGATACATTCATGCAGGTTAGGTCCATCAATGGCTATTAGCCAGGCTGGGTAAGGAATGGTGTCCCCAGCCTCTGTGTGTCAGAGGGTGGAGATGGATGGCAGGAGAGAGATCGCTTGATCGTTACCTGTTCGGTTCACTCCCTCTGGGGCACCTAGTGCTGGCCACTGTCGGCAGACAGGACACTGGGCTGGAGGGACCTTTGGTCTGACCCAGTCTGGCCGTTCTTATGTCCCCCCCAGAGGGAATTGATAGCAGGGGACAGAAGCGTGTTGACATGCAAACTTCCCGGAGTTTGCAAGGGGAGGGGTTGCCGGCCGGCAGGGCAGCAGAGATCACAAAACACTGAGTAGAGCCATCCAGGCAGGCCTGGTGTTGACAACAGCTGGGTTCCCTGGAGGACATGAACAGCTGCACAATCCAGGGACAGGAAAAGGCCAAACTCCCTGGCAGGGGTGGATGTTTTCGATTGCCAAAACTGGGTGGTGTTCCCCCGACAACAGCCGCACGGCTCTCCCTGGTTTGGCGCCAAGAGGCCGCGTAGCCTGGAGGGAGGAGATGCTACCTCGTTAACCTCGCTGGGAAACTAAGACGGAGGAGTTTGGGGAGGATGGTGAGGGACCGGTTCTGGCTGTTTCAGGAGCCGGTGACCTTCGAGGAGGTGGCCGTGTATTTCACCGAGGAGGAATGGGCCGAACTGGGTCCCATGCAGAGGAGCCTCTACCGGGCCGTCATGCAGGAGAACTACGAGACGGTGACTTCGCTGGGTACGGGATTCCTTGTTCCTTCCGTTAGGGGAAACTTTCTCTCAGCAGACACCAGGTTCAGCTTTCCCCTGTCTGAGAAATGTGGCACTTTTGATTTGCGTTCTGCTCTTTAGTTTCCCTCCCTCTTTTTCCCAGTGGGAAACTCTGGGGCTGTGTCTAGACTGGCACGTTTTTCCGGAAAATCAGCCGCTTTTCCGGAAAAACTTGCCAGCTGTCTACACTGGCCGCTTGAATTTCCGCAAAAGCACCGACGATCTTATGTAAAATCATCGGTGCTTTTCCGGAAAAACTATGCTGCTCCCGTTCGGGCAAAAGTCTTTTTCTGAAAGACTTTTGTGCAAGAGGGCCAGTGTAAACAGCACAGTACTGTTTTCCGCAAAAAAGCCCTGATCGCGAAAATGGCGATCGGGGCCTTTTTTGCGGAAAAGCGCGTCTAGATTGGCCACGGACGCCAATCTAGACGCGCTTTTCCGAAAATGCTTTTAACGGAAAACTTTTCCGTTAAAAGCATTTCCGGAAAATCATGCCAGTGTAGACGTAGCCTGGGAGAAGGTGTAGAAATGTCCCTACAATGTCCGAACTACAGATTTTAAAAAAAGTTATCCTCTCGTCCCATCCCTCCCGATAGAACGACCATTTCCAAATATTTTCTTAAAAAACGAGTGGAAAACTCAACTGTTTTGCCAAAAAAAAAAAAATCTGGGAGGCATTTCATAGGCTCGTGGTGAGGAAGACACGAGGAGTCGTTCTTCCGCTCGGCTCTGCGCTGATCAGCCCTCAGCTGGAGTCTTGTGTCCAGACGTTGATAAAATCCCATTCCAACAAATCTCGTTTGCGGAGAAGTCGTGTGGAAGGTTTCACCCCCCGCGACGGCGGCGTATCCGGCCTCAGCAGTTGGCTAATTCCTGCTGCGCCCGGTTCCCCCGGCGTCTTCTCGAGGGTCTCTCACGCCCGTTTTCCCACGCCCCCGCAGCCTACAGGAGGGGCCGGGGTGGGTCATGAAACTTTCCTCGACCTCCACTGGTCATTCACTCCTCCTCCCCGCATCCCACCGCAGGACTGCCTGTTCCCACGCCCGACGCCATGGCCCGGCTGCAGCGGGGGGAGGAGCCGTGGGTCCCGGACCACCAGGCCCCCACGCAAAGGGGCAGCCCCGGAGATGCCTGCATGGGTGAGGAATTGATGAAACAGACCCAGCTGCCCCCGGCCAGCGAAAGTCACCGGAGTGGGGTTCCCCCAACGGCCTCGTGCGCTCCCCCAGGTCGGTCGGGGTGTATGTGTTTGGGGGGGAAAAGGGGGAGGGGTTGATTCCTGGCTTCATGAGGTCCCTGTGGCTTTAGCTCCCCCCAAATATGCTTTGTGGGTCTTCGGCACCCTGAAGCTTCCTCGTACCCCCGGCTCCTTGGCCTCCCTGCACTCAGGTCCCAGCGTCCCTGGGGCCCCATCCCTGGGCCCCCCCTGTCAGTAAGAAGCCATCTGAGGGCCAGGGGCTCTGTTTTCTAGGCCGGGGCAATAAATGTTAGTGGGAGAGGCAAGGTTTTGGTAAGTGGTCAAGAGCTGCACATTTCTATGGGAGGGGTGCAGGGTGTGGGACAGAGACGGGGTGCAGAAGGGGGCTCAGGGTAGGGAATTGGGGGGCAGGGTCTCGGATAGAGGTTGGGTGCAGAAGGGGGCTCAGATTGGGGGGCAGGAGGGATTTGGGGGCTGGGAGGGAGTTTGGGGGAAGGAGGGGTTTGTGGCTTGGGGTAAGGGCTTGGGGTGCTGCTCAGTATTCCCTCTTAAGATTTTTTGCTCTTTATGTGTGGAATAAATTTTGTTCTGTACACCCAGGCGCACACAGATGTGCACCACCCAATAGAAACACAGGCTAGTGGTTAGCTGTGGGCGCCGTGAATCCCCGCCCCCGTTCCTTTGGCTTCCCTTGCCTGGCGTGGCGGGGGACCGCCTGGCCGTCCGTGTGTCCGGCCGAGGGGTGGAGAGCAGCTGACCCGGGAGGGGTGTGTGTCTGCCTGGTTCCCAACGGGCGGGGGCTTAAAATCGGGAAACGCTTTTCGGTATTAGTTCCCCACATCCCCCCGCTCCGCTCACCCGCGCTCTGTCCCTCGGGCAGGGTGTCTGGCGTCCGCGGCCGACGTGGTTTCCCGGTTGAAAGTGGAGGACGAGCCGGGGGCCCCGGCGGGGCAGGGCCGTGGGGAGGAGAAGGAGGAGGAGATAACGCCCCGGGACATCTGTGACGGTAAGCTCCGCCCCCCCTCAACCCGAGCGTGGTTTTCCTCGACTTTATCGACTTCCCTCTTCAGCAGGAGGCGTGAGACGGGGGAGGCGGGCTCAGGGAACGGGTGGAGAGTTGCACGAGTCAAGCACCTCCCACTTCCTGGCAAACCAGGAAGTCGGCTCCGTGCCCGCCCCCTTCTTGATGGACATCTGCCAGTGCCGGGGGTCGGGGATGAAATTGGCCCGTTCTCCGTTAGGCGGGATCTTGGTTCGTTTGTTTCCCCGCTCCTCACGATTTTCCCCTCCCTTTTTTCCTCTCCCTCCCGGCACAGGGACTGATCCCGCGCTTGAGTCTCCTTCCGTCTCGGCGGGCGAGGGCCCGGCCCGCGAGAGTCTCCCGCCGCCCGTCCCCGCGCCCAGGACGCCGGCCGCGACACCCGGGCAGGGAGAGCCCGACCCCCGCCCCGTCCCGGCCACCCTGCCGCCCTGCTCCGAGTGCGGGAAGATCTTCGCCGACGAGGCCCGCCTGCTCCAGCACCAGCGGCTCCACGCCCAAGGGAAGCCCTTCCCCTGCCCCCATTGCTGGCGCGGCTTCCTCCGCCGCTGCGACCTGGAGTCCCACCGGCGCTCGCACACCGGCGAGCTGCCCTTCCCCTGCCCCGACTGCGGGGAGGGCTTCTCCCGCCGCAGCGAGCTGGCCGCCCACTGCCGGGGCCACATGGCCGCCTGGCCCCACGCCTGCCCCACCTGCGGCCGCCGCTTCCGCAAGCGAGCCGTGCTGGTCAAACACCAGCGCACCCACCTGCAGGACGACCGCTACAAGTGCCCCCAGTGCGGCCAGGGCTTCAAGCAGCCCGGCCAGCTGGAGATGCACCGCTACAGCCACATGGAGGACCGCCAGCACGCCTGCTTCCGCTGCGGGGAGATCTTCCCCCAGCGGGCCCGGCTCCTGGCCCACCAGGCCGGGCACCACCCCGACTCCTCCTACCGCTGCGTGGACTGCGGCCAGGCCTTCGCCCAGCCCCGCCACCTCCTCCTGCACCGGCAGAGCCACACCGGCTCCCGCCCCTTCCACTGCGCCGTCTGCGGCATCGGCTTCGGCCGCAGCTCCGACCTCCGCAACCACCAGAGCATCCACGCCAGCCGGCCGCCCCACACCTGCCCCCTGTGCCGCCAGGGCTTCTGGGACCGCGCGCACCTGGCCACCCACCAGAGGAGCCACGGCGGGGAGGATCCGGACCTCGCAGGGGCCTGGACGGCGTGAGCACGTCACGGCACACGTGTGGCTCTGCCCAGCCTCGTGTGGCACGGCCGGCCTCCGGAGCGGGGCTGGTCTGTGCCACGGCGGCCGCCTCCGGGCGTGGCCAGCGGTGCGCGCCGCAAATAAAGTCCTCTCGGAAAGCGCGTCCTGCTGCCATGAGACCGGCTATGAACACGAGGCGTCCCGTAGCGCCACAGCGCGGGTCGACACGAGGGCGTTATTTCGCAACCACTAAAGTCGATAAATCCCAGAATAACGACAGGGAACTCGCCCGACCCCGCAACTTGCCTCCACGGCAGGCTCCGTTCATGTGGCTCTACCAAGGAGAAACGAGTTCGAAGGACACGGGGGCATCGTGAGTTCAAAAGAACGGCCACCCGACCGCTCCTTCCAAATAACTTTTCGGAAATCGGCGGGAGGGAAGCGGGAGGCCAGATTTCAAAACAAGCCAGCCCGTTGATTTTGAAACAGCGGGCTTTGGTCGCGCGGACGTGCCGCTGATTTCGAAATGACGGTTTCTCCACCGTTTTTTATAAAGTACCCCTTTTTTCAACACAAATATTGTAAGTCCTTCCATTACCTAAAGTTTTCAGACACACCATTTTTTTCTACCGTTGGAACACATTTTTTTTAAAACAACTTCGTCGGGGCCAGGCATGTGATTAAATTTGGGGGTGTCAAAAGGACAATAATAAAGCGCTGTCGAACTTTCCGTTCTCTCCACATTTCAGTGGTGTGGACGAACCCGCCAGACTTCCCTCGAGCACTCCTCAGGATACCCCTGGTTGAAAACCACGGATGTAGACCAAGGCTGGGAGACTAACTTATATAAAAGTAGCACGAGCTTTAGTGGGCAAAACCCACTTCCTCAGAGGTGCGGAGAAAAGGAGGGACCCTCGCCAGTTATAACAGAGCACCTGGCTGTTGTGCGGGTGCTAACGAGGCTAATTAAGCGGGCGGGAAGCAGACCATACGTAATAAAAAGGCATCAGGTTCACTGGCCCACACGACCCAGTCGAATACATTTTGCCTTTGAGTTGTGAAGGGCTCAGCGCCCCCGGCGTGCCCGGTTCTGAGCCGAGTTGCCGGAGCAACCTCAGCCTCTCGTGCTCCCCCGGCCTCTTCCCCCACCTTTTCTGGGAGCACGCTCAGAGCCGGAGGGTCCCTGCGGCTCCTCCCCGCTCACCAGTGTGTCCTGTTTTCTGAGGTGCCCCACCAGTGGGTGCTGGTGCAGCCATCTGGGAAAAGACTCCAATTAGCAGCGTGTCCGCAGCTAGGTTTGTGTGGCTGTGGGTGGTGCACATCCGCCCGCGCCGTGGTGCACAGAACAAAATTTATTCTGCACGTTGATGGAAAAACTACACCCATGGATGGAAAAGACAAGAGGGAACATTGCCCCTCACTCTATTTGGAGCTGGGATGTATGTCCTCCCTCCCACTGCTGCCTACTTGTGGGGCTGGCCTGAGATTCTCCCCCCCCCCCCCCACACACACAGGACTGGTATGAGATCCCCTATTGGCTGCCCATGCATGGTACTTGTCCAAGACCCCCTACCGCCCACCCACAGCTGGCTTGAGTGGCTCTTGTGACTGCCCCTCAGCTGGGGGGGGGGCTGGTGTTGCTGCTTACACCCCCCCACCCCACATTCCTCCCTGTCCCCCTAGGAGTCACCCTCCACTTTTTTGGGCAAAACTGAGCCTGGGTCCCATTGGCTCCTGATGGACAAGAACAAAACAGGGCAGAGTTTTGCCAAAAAAGCCAGGCCAAGTCCTGGCCCCACGGGGAGGGAGGGTCCCCCTCACCCTCATTTGCGAGTGTCCGCTTCTGCAGCCGCGCAATTTCCCGACCCCATGGCAGCGCGCTCGGTTTGCACGGGAAATTTTATTGTCCTTTGAAACAGCGAGATCTCAGAGACGCACGCCCAGGCCGGGGTTGTGGGGCTGGCGGTCGCTACAAGCGGAGGGAAAACCCAGCTGGGTATCTTCTGGCTCCCCTATGCTCCAAGTCCCTCCAGAGTGTGGAACTTGTGTGCACCCACAACCCTAGTTGGTCCCACTTGCAAGTCCAAACCGGCACCGGTAGATCAGCCGGTAATCGCAGATCACCCCCACCCTGGCGTCTGAGCAAAACCAAGCTCCCAACAGCCTCAACGTGGCCCCCAAACACCGCCAGGGCATCCTTGAAACGCTCGCCGTGGGTTTGGGCCGCGGTGGGGAAGCAACAGGAGGAGGCGGCGGGCTATGCTCGGAGACATGCGCTGCGTTCGGAGCGAAAGCGGCCGGCCGGCGGAGCAGCGACGTTCGCCACAGGTAAGCTGCAAAGCGCAAAAACGGGGGCCCCATGGTTTACGCCGCCCCAGCCCCCTGTGCGGTGGGGCAGCCGGAGACCCAGCAGACTACTGCCCGGGTGAGGGATGTAAATTGGGTGCAAGTGGGGAAATATGAATTTTTAACAGAGAGCGCTTTTCTCCCAAGCGTGTGTTGGGCACTTGAGGGTTTTTTTGTTTGTTTTTTTTAAAGTGACCCACCGCAATAATTCATTTAATCTCCAGTGGGTCTTTTGGTCCAGCGGCCAGGTCTCTAGACTTCCAGGGCAGACCGGGAAGATGGGGGGGGGGGATTTTAACCCCCCTTACCCCTCAAGCGCATTTGCAGATCCCCTGCGGGAACGGGCCGGCTCAGTTGCACAGCGTGAGGGAGGAGCCCACGTAGAAGAGCCACAGGAAAGGGAAGATTTTCTCAGCGAAGGCGGCCGTGAAGGTGAAGAGGGGGGCCATGTTGTCAGCATTGTAGAACGCCACCCACCCGCCCTCGTAGTCCAGGTAGACGCCGATTTTCCGGGGCCTCTCACCCGGGGTCAGGGGCGTCTCGGGGGAGGTGAACGCCTGGTACTGGTCCCAGTTCTTGCCCTTCCAGTTCAGCCCCACCGCCCAGATCCCCTCCTCGGGGGTGAACTCCACCTTCTCCTTCCGCCGCACCGACTCCCGCGCCGCCCCCAGGACCCAACTGTCCCCGTCCCCCACCTCCACCTCCCAGTAGTGCCGGCCCGTGGTGAAGCCCTCGGCCCCCAGCACGCAGAAGGAGGCGTCGAAGCGTTTCGGGCTGGGCGGCACGTCCTGCGGGGCGCTCCTCAGCCGCACGCTCCGCCGATCCTCCGACAGCGTCAGGTAGGGGTTGGCCGTGTCCGGGTCGAGCGTGATATCCGCTAGGGAGAGGGAGAGGGGTTCAACAGCCGGGCGCGTCCCCCCGCCCCAAACCACCCGGCCGCACCCCGAACCCCGAGAGAAAACTGGCCGGATGCGCCCCTGGCTTGCCCGGATCTGTCCCTCCAGGCTCGGGGCTCCCCCCATAACATTGGGGAGCCCCTGCCTTTCCCCCTGGAGGGCACAAAATCTACTAACCTGGGCCCCCCACAGTCTGGGATGAGGGGGGAACATGGGGACATCTGAGGAATTGAGGGGTGTTTTTTTGCTTCTCATCTGTGTGCGGCCCCCAGCTGATTTTTCTGTGGGTCAGCCCCTCCCCCCCCAAGCCCCCAAAAAGGTTCCCTGCAGTTTATCCAAAAGGGAAAGGTTTTGGCTGCACCCCGGTGAGTCAGGGTGCCATGGTGCAACTCCCCACTCGGCCTGGCCTGCCCGTTTGGCCCTGGCAGCCTCAGTTTCCCTCCCTGGCCTTTGCGGAGAAGCTGTTGTGCCGCTGAGCGGAGCTCACCTGTGTCGTTCTCCAGCTCGAAGCGCAGGTTTTCTGGGGGGGGGCGAAAGGAAGGAGAGAGCTGTGAAGTGAATCTCAAGGCCCTTGCACCGCAGCCTGACCTAAAGGGGGGCTGTTGGCGTTCCCCACACGCCAGGCGCTTGCGTGGCCACTCAGGAGTGAATCTAATGCCGCCCCACCAATGTGCAGCCCGCCCCCAGCTCGGTTTGTGCTTCTATGAGTGGTGCACATTAGCACATGCCTTGGTGCACAGAGAAGAAAATTATTCCGCACCAACGTGGGGAAAAATAGCACGTGGCTGGAAAAAAATTCGACAGAGCATTGCGAGCGGCTACTTCATCCTAGCAGTGTCTTCAAATTAACAGGTGGCAAGACACAGTCCACCCCGCCTCCCCCCACCCCGGCCCGCTTCCAAAGGCAGCGCCGACCGGCACGAGGTGGGAAGGGCGAGAGGAAGGACTTTTCCCTTCACCTTTGAATTCCAGCAGCACCTCCTTCAGCACCGCGCTCTTCTGAGAGAAACTTCGGAGCCGCTTCTCCAGCTCCGCGAAGCCAGGCGTCGGCTTGGGGGCCAGCCAGTTCTCGCTGCTGGGGGCGGGGGGAGAGGGGGAGGGATCAGAATAACGAGCAAGGGGCCCCCCAATCTCAGAGGGCCGTGGTGGGTGAGCTGCAGCCTGCACACCCCCTCCCCAATTCACGGCACTCAGGGGAGGAGTAGGCGGTGCACAAGAGGCGCATGGATTAAGGGGACGGGGGGACGGGGGGTCCGCGGGCCACCGGCTGCCCACCCACCGGGTCAGAAAAGGGGCCCAGAAAACATGGGCGCAAGCAGGATCTGAGCTCTGCAGCTTGGGGCCATCCCGGGTTATCGTCCCTGTGGTCACCCCGTGTGCGTGCCTCAGTTTCCCCGGGCGCTGCACCAATCCTGAGACGGGGAAGGGAATTCCGGGGGTGGTCCCTGCTGAGGGAAGGCTGCCTCAGCCTGGCATGTTCACAACGATAATCTGAGCCAGGGGGTTGGGGGTGCAACCGGGTGACCCCTTTTTTCAGGACAAAGGAAGGGGGGCTGGGACTGGTTGCGAGTGGGGTTACTGAGTCTCAGCTGGCTTAGGATACAGGGTGGGGGCCCAGGGTCCTGCTACCAGCACGTCACACACCAGGGCTGCGTGTTCCATGCCATTTCTAAGCCCAGGACTTACCCGATCCCACCGCTGCCACCATCCTAGAGAGGAAGAGAAAGTAGAGGCCGTCAGTGGATGCTGGACACTCGCTTTCCTGTTCCGAGGGCGGCAGCCGCTTCTAGCTCCCTCCAGCCGGGACGCTGGCTCTCGGCAGCCTCGCGAAGGGCCAAGCCTGCTGAGCAAGTCCATCCCTTCCGGCCTCGGTTTCCCTACCCGCACACCAAGGCTAGGGCTTTCCCTCCTCGTCTCACAGCTCCGCTCGTTTGCAGAGGGATGCCGCAGGACTGGGGAGAAGGCATCTCTGGGCATGTCCCCAGCTCCGGCATTGGGCCTAGATACCTCCCCCACTCTTCCCGCCTCCCCCCCCGGTCCACAGAAGATATCCTCCTTGCTGGAGCTGCATCCTGTCTCCACAGCTCCCATTGGCTGGGAATCGCAGCCAATGGGAGCTGCGGAGGGGCTGCCTGTCAGTGAGCATGGGTAACATGAGACAGATATTTCCCCCAGATAAGTGCCCTGCACCCCAAAGGGGAGCTGCCCCAGATAAGTGCCCTGCACTCCAATCTCCTGCCCCAGCCCCTCCATGACCCTAGCTCCCTCCTAGACCCCACACCCCAACCCTGAGCTCTCTCCTGCCCCCTAACTCCTGCCCCGCCATCACAACCGCCTGCCCTGTGCCCCCCTCCTACACTTCCCCAGCCCCACCCCAGAGCCAGCACCCCCAAGCCAGACCCCCAAACCCCCTACCACACTCCAAACCCCTCGCCCCACCCCTGCCACAGATCATTCATGTGCAGAATAAATTTTGGGACGTGCACCACTCTGGCCGCGGTTCACCTCGCGGTGCACGTCATAAAAGTCATTCCGCACAGGATTTTTTTTTTTTTAAAGGAACCCTGTAACCTAACAAGTAGATCAGTTAGGGTCAGACCAGGCCTACGTGAAAAGGGGGCTGCGTTCACACGGGATTCGCGCACCAGCATCACGCAAGACAGACTCGGTGGGTTTCCACACCCCCCCCGTCCTACTTAAGCGCAAAGCCGTTGCACGGACCTAATAACCTGGCTACCCTCTGTCCCATGAGTTTTTTTAAAGGATTCTTTCCCCAACTTGGAGATGCCGCAGACGTTTTTAACGCATGGAAGCTCACCCGTTTCCTCGTTGGTAACAAAGCGCTTTGGAATAAATCCCACCCCAGAATAAAATCGCCCCAAACAAATCCATTTTTGTTGAAAAGTGTTCCTTACTGTGAAAAGGAGACATGATCAGCTGATTTAAAACCCACAAATGTACAGGTTTCTGGGGGACAAAGTTTGACCTTCTCCAGGTAGCACCTAGGTACGGTACTCGCCAATTATAGTGCAAATTCTGCGCCCTCGACTCCCGCAGGGAATGGTTCACGACAGATTCCTGTCGAGTGAAGGCATTTGTAGTGGACTCCTAGGTCCTCCTCCAAGCTCTGGAAGAGCCGCCGGGTCTTTAGACGGGGCAGCTGGGAGTCAGAACGCCTGGCTTTTAATCCCACCGCTGCCACCAACTTGCTTTGCAACTCATCCCTCGCACACCGCCTCCGTCCCATTGGCAAGGTAGTCACCCGCCAGCGTGTCTCACCTGCGGAGGCTGCCCTGCTGCCTGTTCCCCCGCCGCCTGCTCCCCCGCCGCCTCGCCTCCCTTCTCGGTGATCAGTTTATCGATGTGGGAAATTTCTTCCGCGAGCTTGGAGACGCTCTCGTCCCGTCTCTGGACGATGTCTCCGTCGAGAGCCTCCAGCCGGGACAGCAAGAACTGCTCCTTCTCCTCCAGGAAGCCCCGCAGGTCCTTACACTCTGATAGGATCTTCTGCCGCTCGGCTTCGGTCTGTTTCTGCAACGACAGAGGGGGGAGGGACCCGGGGCCGACTTCTAAACAGCTTCCCGGCAAGCGGAAATTCTTTGAAGAGAAAAGACGGGGCAGGGCGTGGGTGTGACCGCCACCCACCAAGGATCCTAAATCTTCCTTTAGGAGTCGCTCACTGTCCCCCGCTCTCTGCATTCTGGGCCCCAAAATCGGAGGTTGACTTTCGACGGGGTTTTTTGCCCTCAAAGTAGCACAGGAAGAATTGAAAATGAGCATGATTAAGGGCAACCTGGGTCTGCAAATAGCCTGAAACGGTCTCTCCCGGAGACACGAACGATCACAACTGCGTTAACTCTGAAACCTACTGACGGCAATAGCCCGATAGCGGTTTTCAAGTCTCTAAAAGGGTGTTACAAGGAGGAGGGAGAAAACTGGTTCTGAGGACAGGACAAGAAGCAAGGTTGGACACGAGGAAAAACTTCCTGCCTGTCCAGGAGGTGACACACTGGGATAAATTGCCTAGGGGGGTTGTGGAGTCTCCACCCCTGGAGATATTGAAGAGCAGGTAGGACAGACGCCTGTCAGGGATGATCTAGACGGTGCTGGGTCCTGCCGTGCGGGCAGGGGACAGGACTCGATGACCTCTCGAGGTCCCTTCTTGGTCTAGCGCGCTAGGAGTCTGGGATAAGCTAGAACTCATCCTGGGTCCATGTTTTACCACCGATCGACACAAGGGACCTTTTTACGAAGCGGATTCATCAGCCGCACAGAGGATTTCCTTGGGCGATGGCGAGATCGGGAGAGACCAGAAACCCACCCCGAAGTTGGGAGCGCCCCAAGACTCGGCCAGATGACCAATACCGCCAGCACCGTTGGGAGCAACAAACCTCGTCTCCCTGGCCTAAGCCAAACCCACCCAGCCCACGTTCTCTCCCCCCACCTACCCCGGAGAAACGGGTCCCGCGTGGGAACCTACCAGCAACTCCTCGCTCTTCTTCTCCTCGTTGGCTTTGGCTTCCTCCCGGTCTTTCCTCAGCCCGGCCAGCTGCTCTTGCGGCGCCTCCTGGAAGAAGCAAGACGGGTGTTTGTTGGGAGGGTCTCGCCACGAAGTCCCCAGCGTGGGGGACCTGGTTTTGCCGGCAGACCAGCAAACCGTCATCGGCGGCTGCTTCCAAGAACGTGCGGCGAATCCTGCAGCAGGGAGTCACAGAACCTGAGACCCGGGAAGGGGCATCGGGTCCTGTCGCCAGCCCTCACTGCAGGACCCAGCACCGTCTACACCGGTGTGCCGCAAAGAACAGAGTTCAACAGGGCCACTCTTAAAGGGGCAGGTGACTTTTTTTTTTTTTCCGCTCAACAACTTTTTCCCGGCCTGGCTGCCCTTAAAGGGGCAGGCGACTTTTTTTTTTTTCCGCTCAACAACTTTTCCCTGGCCTGGCTGCCCTTAAAGGGGCAGGTGACTTTTTTTTTTTTTTTTTTCCGCTCAACAACTTTTTCCCGGCCTGGCTGCCCTTAAAGGGGCAGGCAACTTTTTTCCCCCTTCTTCTTTTCCACTCAAGAACTTTTCCCTGGCCTTTTTTGTTTTGTTTTGTTTTCTTGGCTCAACAAAAAATCCTCGGTGTGCCTCACAAAAAAAAAAAAAAAGATTTGGTGTTCTTAAAAAGTCTTAAAAGTCTGTCTTAAAAAGTTTACGAAACACTGCTCTAGACCAGCCCTGACAGGCGTCTGTCCAACCTGCTCTCCAATATCTCCAGGGACGGAGACTCCACCACCCCCTGGACAATTTATTCTAGTGTGTCACCACCTGGACAGGCAAGTTTTTCCTGATGTCCCAAACTTTGGCTTAGAACACGGGTGGACAATAATTTTGACGGGGGCCACGCCAAGATGTTGGAAAGTGGCTGAGAGCCGCATTCTTGCAGGATATTAATGGAGGGTCTGGGGTGGAGGTGGGGTGCAGAAGGGAACGTGCGGAAAGAGTTGGGGGCACAGGAGGAAGAACGGGGTCTGGGCGGGAGTTTGGGTGAAATAGGTTGTGATCTGGGGCGGAGGTGAAGGGTTTTGGGACGCGAACTCGGGTGGGGGGGTTGTGATCGGGGCAGAGGATTGGGGGCAGATCTGGGAGGGGTGTGGGTGCAGAAGCGGGCAGAGGGTTTGGTTATGGGGGGGGCAGAGGATTGGGAAAGGGAGGCAGAAATTTGAGGCAGACTGACTCTCTGGTGCAGTTGGGTACCGTCCGCAAACTTTGCCACCTTCCTGTTTACCCCTTTTCGCCAGAGCATTTAGAAACAGGTTGACTAGGACTGGTCCCGATTCAACTGATTTCTCGTTTCGCACGCAGAAACGCGATTCTTGTGGCACCGGCGTGCCGGGGTGTTTTTACAGCGCGTCGTGGGTAAGGCAGCCCAGAAAGAAAAAAAAAGCGTGAGAATCCCCCATCTACACCGTCCCGGACAGTTTGCAGATAGTGTGGATTTCAAACCCGGCCTTCGGGAGCTAGCCAGTTACAAAGTGCTTCCCTAATTTTGGGCCAAACCTCCCACGCTGCAAATTAAATCCCTTTTTTGCCTGGCTTTCAGTGGGCACAGAGCAGAATTCATCACCGTCCTCCTTATGTTCTCAAGTTCTTTCTGGGAACCAACGGTCGAGGAAGGAGTCCGGCAGAAAGGGATCTAGGGGTCAGAGTGGACCACACGCTAAATAGGAGTCCACAGCGTGATGCTGTTGCAAAAAAAGCCAACAGGATTCTGGGCGGCATGAACAGGTGTGTGGAGAGCAAGACACGAGGAGTCCTTCCGATCAGGCCTCCGTTGGAGGAGTGTGTCCGGTTCTGGGCACCGCATTTCAGGAGAGAGGTGGAAAAACTCCACTCTTACAGCCTGCGGATCCCCTCAAATTCTCGCAAGCGCCTGCTTCGGGTGCGGCCGCGCCCAGAACCCGCCTGGTTTCCAAGGGCCGGCGCGTCCCGTGTGTGTGTGTTTGTACGGCGCCGTCTGCAAGTACGAAGAGGCGGGAGGGGAAACACGGCGGTGAAAACGGGAGTCACATGGAGGGACGGGATTTCTGAGGCCAGAAAGTTAGTTTGGGGGATCTAAACTGGGATGTATAGAGCAGCCGGACGGGCCCAGCAGCAGCCAACCCCAGGAACCCCAGAGGGCACCCAAACAGGTACCTTCCTTGTCACCCAAACAGAGGTTATGGACACCATCCTGGCCAATAGTCATGGACGGACCTAACCTCCATGAATCTAGCACTTTTTTTGAATCCTGTTCAAGTCTTAGTCCTCACTGCATCCTCTGGCGAGGAGTTCCACAGGTGAACGGTGCACTGCGTGAAGAAAAAACTTGAAAACTTGCTGCCTGTTTGTTTCATTGGGTGACCCCGCTTTCTCGTTATAAAAAGGGATAAACAACACCTCCACGTTCACTTTCTCCACTCCAGTCATGAGTTGAGAGACCTCAACCTCCCCCCCCCCCCCGAGTCGTTTTCAAGCTGAAAAATCCCCGTCTTTTTAATCTCTCTTCGTATGGCCCCCTCCTCGTTTCTGTTGCTCTTTTCTGAACCTTTTGCAAGGCCAAGAGATCTTTTCCGGAGACGAGACGCCCACATCTTGCCGTGGGTGTTCCGTGGATTTATACAGAGGCGAGGAGAGATTTTCGGTCTTAGTCCCTGTCCCTTTCCTAATGACTCAAATGTTGACTTCGCTGTGGGTTGTCAGAGCTCCCTCCCCCCCGGGACTCCGAGCGCACAAGACCCAAAGGACGCCGAACCGCGAGGCAGATCACCTGCCGCCTGCAATCGCCGGCGCGCCTCCGGGACGGCCGATTTTGTCTCGGAGGGGCCGGCTGCGTAAGCCTGAGGCTGCAAAAACAACGCAGAGGTGCCGCCTTCGAGACTAGCGCAGCAGTGTCACGGAAGCGGCTGCCCTAATAAAATTGTGCGTTGCTACAAAAGATGCTGCATTTCGATGCCTGCTCCTGCCCCCCATGACCCACCAGCCCCCCCACCTGTTCCTGCATCCTCCCTCCCACCCAGACTCCACACCCCAAGCCCCCTTCCCCCACACAGAACCCCTTGAAAGCGCCACAGGACTCCTGGGTTTTGAACATACAGGCAGGACGCCGGGCTAGATGGGCCTGGCCGTTCCTAGGGTAGGTTTGACACTCCCTCCCGGGCACCCGGCATCGGGACCCCAGGCTGGACGGGCCTTCAGCCTGGCCCAGCCGGACCGTTCCTAGCCTCGGTTCTTACATCCCCACTGGGTGCTGGCCGCAGTCAGCAGCCGGGACGCCAGGCTAGATGGGCCTTTGCCGGGCTGTTTCTAGGCTCGGTTCTCACACCCCCTCCCGGGCACCGGGCCTTGGCCACAGTCAGCAGCCGGGATGCCGGGCTAGATGGGCCTTTGCCGGGCTGTTCCTAGCCTCGGTTCTCACACCTCCTCCCGGGCACCGGCCCCTGGCCGCAGTCAGCAGCCGGGACGCCAGGCTAGATGGGCCTTAGCCCGACTATTCCTAGCCTCGGTTCTCACACCTCCTCCCGGGCACCGGCCCCTGGCCGCAGTCAGCAGCCGGGACGCCGGGCTAGATGGGCCTTCACCGGGCTGTTCCTAGGCTCGGTTCTCACACCCCCTCCCAGGCACCGGGCCTTGGCCGCTATCGGCAGCCGGGACGCCAGGCTAGATGGGCCTTTGCCGGGCCGTTCCTAGGCTTGGTTCTCACACCCCCTCCCAGGCACCGGGCCTTGGCCGCAGTCAGCAGCTGGGACGCCAGGCTAGATGGGCCTTCGCCGGGCCGTTCCTAGCCTCGGTTCTCACACCCCCTCCGGGACGCCCGGCCACCCCCAAGGTCGTTGCCAGCCCCCCAGTCCTACCTGGTAGCCCCGGGCGGCCTCTTCGGCGGGCACCACCCGGTGGGCGCGGTGCTCCCAGGACAGGTGGCACACCAGGCACACGGGCCGCTGGTCCTCCAGGCAGAAGAGCTTGAGGGGCTCGCCGTGGCGAGGGCACAGCCCCCCGGCCGCCCCCGGCCCCTCGGCGCCCCGCAGCAGCTCCACCACGTTGCCCAGCTGGCGGTTGGGGCGGAAGAGGTGCTGGGCCGCCGGCTCCCGGCACTGCGGGCAGCAGAGGCCGCGCTGCGCCTCCTCCCAGCAGCGGGTGAGGCAGGCCCGGCAGAAGTTGTGCCCGCACTCCGCCAGCATCACCGGCTCCCGCAGGTAGCCCAGGCACACGGGGCAGCTCAGCTCCGCCCGCAGGCTGCGCGCCGCCTCGCCCGCGCCCTCCATGCTCCGGCGCGCAAGAGCGCAGCGCGCAGGGAGAGGCCGGAGAGGCGCAGGAAGCGCGCAGGGAGGAAAAACGTCAGGCCGGGAGGCCGGGCTTGGCCTGGCTCCTCCCGCCGTGGGGAGGGCCGGGCGCCTGGCTCCCCGCCCCCTCCTCGCCGCCAGGGCAGCGGGGCGCAGTGGTTAGCGCCGCAGGGGGGCCGGGACGCCTGGGTCCCCTCTGCTGCTGGGGGAGTGCGGCGCAGTGGTTAGCGCCGCAGCGGGGGCGGGGATGCCTGGCTCAGTGGTTAGAGCAGCAAGGGGCCGGGACGCCTGGGTTCCCTCCGCCCCCGGGGCAGTGGGGCACAGTGGTTAGAGCCGCAGGGGGCCTGGACGTCTGACTCAGTGGTTAGGCCCCGCTCCCCGCCGCTGGGGTTGGGGGGGTCCAGTGGTTAGAGCTGCAAGGGGCTAGCACGCCTGGACTTCCTCCGCCGCTGGGGTAGGGGGGAGCAGTGGTTAGAGCAATACGGGGTCGGGGGCCTGGAGTCTCTCCCTGGCTCTGGGGGAGGGAAGAGGGGCTCTGTGGTTAGCTCGGGCGGGGGGGGGGGGCAGGGAGTCAGGACTCCTGGGGTCTCTCCCCTGCGTGGGAAGGGAAGGGAGGTTTAGTGGTTAGAGCGGTGCGGGAGGCAGGGAGGCAGGGCGCCTGGGCCCCCTCCCTGGCTGTGCGAGGGGAGTGGGGCATAGTGGTTAGAGCAATAGGGGGCAGCGAGGCAGGATTCCTGGGTCCCCTCCCCAGCCCTGGGAGGGCAGAGGGAGTTAGTGGTTAGAGCCGAGGGATCTGTGTCATCCATCGTGCTATGACTTTGGGACTGGGCCCGTCCCCGTTCGTGGCCTCAGTTTACCGATCTGTAAGGCCCCCACCCCGACCCCTCTCTGCAAGGGCGGTTATTTTGGGTTGGCAACTTGTAAAAAAAATACCCTCAGATGGAGGAGGAGGAGGAGGAATGGGGAGGGGAAGCAACAGACACACAATGAGTCCTCTGGAGGGAGGAATCGGCCCCGCAATGCCACTTGGGAGTCACTGGGGGGGGGGGGATAAATGCCCCACGGGTGTAAGTCAGCCTCCGTGGCTGGGACTCGGGCCAGACCCTCCACGGGTGTCAATGGGCCTCGCTCCCTGGCACTCAGTGGGGGCCCAGATCCCCCGGGTGGGGGGGAAGCCGGCTAGCGCGGGGGCTGAATTCACACCCGCTTGGGATCCGGCCCGCGGGCCGCCCCCGGCCCCTCGCGGCAATACGGGCGGGCAGCGCCGGGCGTGGGACGCGCCTCCTGGCCGGATCCTGCCCTGCCCCGCCAGCGCCGCGGCGCCCCCTAGCGGGCCGGATCCTGCCCTGCCCAGGCAGCGCCGCGGCGCCCCCTAGCGGGCCGGATCCTTCCCTGCCCAGGCAGCGCCGCGGCGCCCCCTAGCGGGCCGGATCCTGCCCTGCCCCGGCAGCGCCGCGGCGCCCCCCAGCGGGCCGGATCCTGCCCTGCCCCGGCAGCGCCGCGGCGCCCCCTAGCGGGCCGGATCCTGCCCTGCCCCGGCAGCGCCGCGGCGCCCCCTAGCGGGCCGGATCCTGCCCTGTCCCGGCAGCACCGCGGCGCCCCCTAGCGGGCCGGATCCTTCCCTGCCCCAGCAGCGCCGCGGCGCCCCCTAGCGGGCCGGATCCTGCCCTGCCCCGGCAGCACCGCGGCGCCCCCTAGCGGGCCGGATCCTGCCCTGCCCAGGCAGCGCCGCGGCGCCCCCTAGCGGGCCGGATCCTGCCCTGCTCCCGGCAGCACCGCGGCGCCCCCTAGCGGGCCGGATCCTGCCCTGCCCCGGCAGCACCGCGGCGCCCCCTAGCGGGCCGGATCCTGCCCTGTCCCGGCAGCGCCGCGGCGCCCCCTAGCGGGCCGGATCCTGCCCTGTCCCGGCAGCACCGCGGCGCCCCCTAGCGGGCCGGATCCTGCCCTGTCCCGGCAGCACCGCGGCGCCCCCTAGCGGGCCGGATCCTGCCCTGCCCAGGCAGCGCCGCGGCGCCCCCTAGCGGGCCGGATCCTGCCCTGCCCCGACAGCGCCGCGGCGCCCCCTAGCGGGCCGGATCCTGCCCTGCCCAGGCAGCGCCGCGGCGCCCCCTAGCGGTCCGGATCCTGCCCTGTCCCGGCAGCACCGCGGCGCCCCCTAGCGGGCCGGATCCTGCCCTGCCCCGGCAGCGCCGCGGCGCCCCCTAGCGGCCCGGATCCTGCCCTGCCCCGGCAGCGCCGCGGCGCCCCCTAGCGGGCCGGATCCTGCCCTGCCCCGGCAGCGCCGCGGCGCCCCCTAGCGGCCCGGATCCTGCCCTGTCCCGGCAGCGCCGCGGCGCCCCCTAGCGGGCCGGATCCTGCCCTGCCCCGGCAGCGCCGCGGCGCCCCCTAGCGGGCCGGATTCTTCCTTCCCCGGGGCTACGCAGCGGCGCCCGCGGGCCGGACCCTGCCCTGTCCCGGCGCCCGCGGGCCGGACCCGGCCCTGCTCCGGCAGCACCGCGGCGCCCCCTAGCGGACTCGCCGCGGCGCGGCTGCCGGCGCTGGTGCCACCAGAGGGCCCTGGTGCCGGCTCCGGGCAGGCTCCGGCTGCTGCCTTCGCTTGCTCCTTCCTCGGCGTCCCCCCCCCCCTTTGGCTCAGGATATCAGGGGGATGAGCTTCCTGGGTCAGGCGCCGAGCGCCCGCCGCCGCGTCCAGAGTGACCCCCCGAGCCGGCCCTGCGCCTCCTGCGACGCGGGGGGCTCCCCCCGGATCCCACCCCGGGCCCGACCGGCCCCGCTCCCAGCTGGAGCCTGCAGGTGAGAGAGGGGAAGAGTCGGTGCTTAAACATGGCTCCCTCTTGCCTCCCCCGCCCCCCAATTTTTGCCCCCCTCCCGGGCACCCTCCCCGAAGTTAACACCCCCCCCACTGCAAGAGAAACCACCGGAGAAACTAGCCAACAGCCCCAAGTTCACGAGCTGGGGGGCGCCAGCCACCGCCTGATGCATAACAGAAAAAGAGGGGGGTGGAAAAAACCCACCCCATGGCCGGGGTTGGGGGGGGGGGTGTTAACAGGGGTCGCCCTCGCTAAAAGTCCACGATCCGTTCCAAAAAACTTGGACGTACAGCGCAACCTCGGAAAGCGGGGAATCCCCCCCCCCCTTCCCTGCGGCTGACTTCTGTGGGTGCAAATTGGGGGGTGGGGGTTTTTGGGGTGGTGGCGGTTGTTTTCAAAGAGCCGGGACAATGCATTGTGGGGTTTTGTTGCTGTTCTTGTTGTCCCGGCTCTTTAAAAACAACAACAACGCATCGGTTCCTAGAGGTGTCAGCGACTTTAGTGCGGGAGGGAGGTATCCTTCGGGGTGACTTGGAGGGGGTGTGTGGGGAAGGGTCCCTTAGTTAACTTTTGAGGCCATTCGGGTATCATCCCGGCCTTGTGGCATTTAACTTGCTGAAGGGTAAATAGAGAGCAGGTTTAAAACAAGCCCAAGGCAGTTTCTCTTCACACGCCGCCAACCTGTGGAACTCCTCGCCAGGGGATATTAGGCCAACACAATAACAGGGCTAGATGGATTCATGGAAGTTCACTCTATCAGTGGCAATCCCGTGAGGATTCCCTGTTCTGTTCCCTCCCTCTGGGGCACCTGGCGTTGGCCACCGTGGGCAGACGGGAGGCCGGGCTCGATGGGCCTTTCGTGGCCGTTCGTGTGCTGATCCGGGCTGATGAGTGACCCCGATTTCAGTTCCCGGAGAATCTCTTGCCAGCCGGATTTAAAGGTGGTTTTCAAAACCCGGCTTCCCCAAGCTGGCGGGATCGGGTCTCGCTCTCCAAGCGTCTGCAAAACGACAGCCTGGTTCTCCGACGTAAGAACGGCCCGACGGGGTCAGACCAAAGGTCTATCCCGCCCAGTGTCCTGTCAGCCGACAGTGGCCAACGCCATGTGCCCCAGGGCGCGTGAACCGATCCGGAAATGATCAAGCGCTCTCATCTCCAGCCTCAGACAAAGTAGGGACACCGTTCCTTACCTGTCTAATCACCATCGACGGACTTAAGCACCATGAATGTATCTAGTTCTCTTTTAAACCCTGTTACAGTCCTAGCCTGCACAACCTCCTCCGGCGAGGAGTTCCACAGGTTGACTGTTCACTCTGTGAAAAAAAACTTCCTTTTGTTTGTTTTAAACCTGCTGCCTGTTCATTTCATTGGGTGACCCCTAGTCCTTATATTCTGGGAACAAGTCAAGAACTTTTCCTTCTTCACTTTTTCTACACCGTTCACAATTGTAGAGCCCTCTCTCCTATCCCCCCTCAGTCTCCTCTTTTCCAAGCTGAAAAGTCTCCGTCTTTTTAATCTTTCCTCCTATGGGACCCGTTCCAAACCCCTCTGCATTTTCTCTGAACCTTTTCTAAGGCCGGTGTATCTTTCAGGCGCCTCCGCCCCCCCGACTATTAGCGCGCGGTAGGAACGTGTCGTCGTGTGGATCTTCTCTTTGCACCGGCTTCGCCGGGGCATTTTACGCCACCAGCTGTGAAACTGGGCAAATCGCCGGCTGGGTCGCAGGTGTCTGTGGACCCTGGTGGAGCGCGGAGACGCGGTCGCCGGGCGGAACTTGGCTTGTCCAAAGTCTTTCCGCCCACGCTCCGTTGGCGTTCTGTTCTCGCCTGGGAATCGGTCTCGAAACTCCTGCGAGAGGTTAACGATTAACGACGGCAGAGGGGCGGAGCAACCTCCGGGTCAACAAAGGAGCCGCAATGGGCGGGGGAGGGGGTAAAGCGGCGGATTCACCCCGGCGGGAGGAAAACGAACGCAGTAGAGGACCTAGAAAGCGTGGCCGAGAGAGGATCGCTCTGTGTGCAGCGGCCGTCAAAAAAGCCAACCGAGCGTGAGGAATCCTTAAAAAAGGGATCGAGAATAAGACCGAGACGCGCTTATCACCCCTGTGTAAATCCAAGAGATGCCCACAGCTTGAATTCTGCGCGTAGCTGTGGGCGCCTCCCCTCCGAAAAGATCTCTTGGCCTTGGAAAAAGTTCAGAGAAGGGCCACAAAACTGCGGAGAGGTTTGGAAGGGGGAAGAGAGATGAAAAAGACGGGGACTTTTCAGCTTAGAAGCCATAGGAGAGAGGTCTGTAAAATCGGGACGGGTGCGGAGAGAGTGAATAAGTCATGCAAGGAAAGTAAGAAAGTAACTAAGTGATGTTTCCACCAGGGGTGTGAACAGGCGGCAGGTTTCAAACAAACCACTGGAAGTTTGGCTTCACCCGGCGCGCGGCCAACCTGTGGAACTCCTCGCCGGAGGGCGTGGTAAAGGCCAGGATTTTTAACAGGCCTTGCAGGGTCTCCCAAAGCCCCAAACACATAGACAGGATAGCTCTGCTCCATTCCCTGTCTGCATCGGGGGCATGGGCGACAGCAGCTCCCTCCCTGTGATGCTGGGGGGCGGAGCCTGGGCAGAAGGGGCGGAGCTTGGGGCAGGGCTAGAGGCTTGCCTCCCCCACCTTTAGCTTCCCCCTCCACTCGGGGGCTCACCCACCTTCGTTCTCCTTGCGGGACCGTTCCGATCACGACACGTGGGGTGTGCAGGCTGCTCCCAGGGCCAAGAGGTAAGGGTGGGGCAGAGATGCAGCCGGGGCGGGGGGAGGGGGAGGTAGGGGCGGGAAGAAGGCACCCTCCCCAGCAGGGATGGGAGCAAGACAGCCCACCCCCGGAGGCAGAACCAGGCCACGATCGTCCCTCTGATCTTTTCTCTCCACGGCCGGAATTTTTTTCCCACGTACACGCGGAATAAATTTTGTTCCTTGCGCCGTGGCAGAGACGAATGTGCACCACCAGGAGACCCACGGAACCCAGCTAGGGGCTGGGCCGCACTGGAATTTCCCCCTAGGAGCAGCCGCCCTCGTGTCCAAGCTGAGCTGGGGTGGGGGGGCGCTGTTTGTCATTGCAGATCCCGCCCCTCACCATGGAGCAGTACGTGCTGCTGGACCCGCGCCAGAGGGCCCTGTACCGGGATGTCATGCAGGAGAGCTACGAGACCCTGATGGCCCTTGGTAAACTGTGGTCCCGTTCTGGGGGCGGAGGGAGGGATCGTTCTGGCTCCCTGAAATTTCTGGGGGTTCCACCTCCTGCCCCGAAGCCTGGGGAGACGGGCGAGTGGGGACAGGACAGACACGCCCGAGGGCTACCTTGTAAACCACGTCACAGACCATGAAAAAAGTGTTTCCCTCTCCTCTCCGGCTGCCAGGCCGGCCCCGGGTTTGGGGGGCAGGATGTGTCTATCCCTTGAACGGCCGCTCGGGGGAGAGCATGGAAGTGAGGGCAGGCCGCTGGGGCTCCCTGTAGATTGTTTTTCCACCCTCCCCCCAAGTAGAATGAATTTTCTGCTGCGCACCAATGCGCGGTGCCCAGAACAAAATTTATTCTGCACGCGCAGGATCTGAGGCCAGAGGGAGAGGTGCCGAGGGGGGTCTGAGTGGGGCTGGGCGCTGGGGCAGGAGGGCTGGGGTGGGGCTGGGGTTTGAAGGGCGCAGGGCTGGGACAGAGGGTCGGAGGGCGGTGTGGGCTTTGAGGTGCAGGGGGGGGGCCCAAGGTGGCGAGAAGAGCAGCCCCGGGCGATCCCACCGCTGCCACCAATGTGGGAAGTGCTTCAGCCGGAGCTCCAACCTGCTCAAGCACCAGCGGGTGCACACGGGCGAGCGCCCCTACGCCTGCCCGCGCTGATCTTTCTCGTTTTGTCGCCTGAGCAGAATTCCCCATTTCCAAGCCTGACCTGCTCTCCCGGCTGGACCGAGGGGACGAGCCGACCGCCCTGGACCTCCACGTACCCCGGGGCGGCCGGGCAGGTGAGTGTCTCCTCCGGAAAGAGGAAGAGCGGGGACCCCGCAGGGCACCCTGCCCTGCCCGCTGCGAGCAGCCCCAACCCTGCCACCTCTCGCATGTTGGCGCAGTCTCCTGGCTGGGATGCAGAGGTGGAATCGGCCCCCTGCTTCGGGGTAGGTTTCTGGGGGGAGATGTGGGGCTGCCGGCCAGGGGATCTCCCTGCCAAGAAAGCGGAAGACCAGAAGTCCAAAGTGCCGGCAGAGCCTTTTCTCCCAGTGTCTCCGTTTCCCCCCCACCCCAGCCCATAATTATACCGATGGGGCACTGCCTTGGTCATACCTTGGTGGGGAAACTGAGGCCCCTCAGGGTCCCATGTGTGGCCTGCGAGACATTTTGTTGCCCGTTGCCCTCGCTCACGACTGCCAGATTCCACCAGTTTCCATTCTCATCTTTTATTCCTACCGGTTGAACCTCCCTAGTCCGGCACTCTCTGGTCCGGCGACCTCCGTGGTCCGGCATGATGTTAGTTCGCCGGCTGTCCACTGAGCATGGGTGTGGCCATGTTTCCTGCCGTCCCATAACGTTCGTTTAAAGACCCCGGCTCTTAGTGCTCTGTGCGGGGAAGGGTTGGTCATGTTAGACCATCTTGACCTCCGTGGTCCGGCGAATTCTCCAGTGCCGGATTAGAGAGGTTCCACCCGTATTATTGCAGCAACACCCACAGGCACAGGCCGCGAGGTGTGTGTTGACGATGCACGGCATTGTGGGAGCCGGGCGCTCCTCTGTGCGGGGAATGGTTGGTCATGCTAGACCATCCTGACCTCCGTGGTCCGGCGAATTCTCCAGTGCCGGACTAGAGAGGTTCCACCCGTATTATTGCAGCGACACCCACAGGCACAGGCCATGAGGTGTGTGTTGATGACGCACGGCATTCTGGGAGCCGGGCGCTCCTCTTTCGAAAGAGAGTGTCTAGATTACCAGCAACACAGAGAGCCGCTTTTTCGAAAGCGAGTCTAGTCGCGGTTTTTCAAAACAGCACCGTTGGCATGCAGTAGCACCTTTTTTTTTTTTTTTGAAAGAGCCGTTTGGAAAAAAAGGTGCTTTTCCTCGTGAACCGAGGTTTACCGCGATCGAAAAAACGGTCGCGTTCTTTCAATCGGCTTCCGAAAGACTAGCCGCAGGGGAAGTTTTTCCGAAAAAACTCTAGTCTAGCCACACTCTAAGAGTCTAAAAATCTCCCAACGGGCAAACAAGACCCCGGCTTCTCTTGCTCGGGCAGCTACGCCCGATCGGGGCAAACGTTTTCCGCCAACGCAGGGAATAACTCGTGTGTCTCTCTCCTTGCAGCCGACGGGAAGGAGGAGGAGAAAGCGCCACAAGCGAGCCCGGAGGAAAAAGCCGAGGGGGCCGAGCAGGCCCCCCGCAGCCCCAAAACGGCGGGGGAGAAGCCGCCGGCGGCCGGCGGGGAGAGTCCCAACACCTGCGCCGAGTGCGGCAAAAACTTCAGCCACAAGTCGGCGCTGGCCAAGCACCAGAAGATCCACACGGGCGAGAGGCCGCACGAGTGCCCGGACTGCGGCAAGGCCTTCATCCAGCGCTCGGACCTGACCATCCACCGGCGGGTGCACACCGGGGAGCGGCCCTACGCCTGCCCGGACTGTGGGCGCCGCTTCAGCGTCAGCTCCTCCCTGCTGACCCACCAGCGCACCCACGCGCCCGGCGGGGAGAAACCCAACCGTTGCCCGCAGTGCGGGAAGAGCTTCACCGACCCCAGCGCCCTGGCCCGGCACCAGAAGAGCCACCTGGGCGGGAAGCCGTACGAGTGCGGGGTGTGCGGCAAGGCCTTCGCCTGGAGCTCGCACCTGGAGCGGCACCAGCGCATCCACACTGGGGAGAAGCCCTTCCAGTGCGGGGAGTGCGGCCGGGCCTTCGCCTGGAGCTCGCACCTGGACCGCCACATGCGCACCCACGCCGCGGCGGCGGCGGAGGAGGAGGCGGCCGAGGAGGAGGAAGCCCCGCCCCCCCAGAGATGCGCCGACTGCGGGAAGCGCCTCAACCACCAGACGGACCCGCAGCGCTTCAAGCACAAGGGGACGCAGACCCAAGAGGGCGGCGGCGGTGGCGGGGAGGGGCCCGGCCCGGGTGAGGCGAGTAGCCCTGCGCGATCCCACCGCTGCCACCAATGCGGGAAGTGTTTCAGCCAGAGCTCCAACCTGCTCAAGCACCAGCGGGTCCACACCGGGGAGCGCCCGTACGCCTGCCCGGACTGCGGGCGCCGCTTCCGCTGGGGCTCGGCCCTGGCCAAGCACCGGCGCACCCACGCCCGGGTGACGCCCGCCCCGGCCCCCGAGGCTGGGGGCAAGCCGTATCCCTGCGGGTCCTGCGGGAAGAGCTTCGGCTGGGTGTCGCACCTGGAGCGGCACCGGCGCGTCCACACGGGCGAGAAGCCCTACCGGTGTGGGGAGTGCGGCCGGGCCTTCGCCGTCAGCTCTCACCTGGAGCGGCACCGGCGCATCCACACCGGGGAGCGGCCCTACCCCTGCGGGGACTGCGGGAAGAGTTTCGCCGTCAGCTCCACCCTGCTGGCCCACCGGCGCACCCACGCCGCCCGGGAGGGCCGGCCGCACCCGTGCCCCGACTGCGGCAAAGGCTTCACCGCCGCCGCCGCCCTGGAGCGGCACCGCCGGCTGCACCGGGGCGAGAAGCCCTACCAGTGCGGCGTCTGCGGCAAAGGCTTCGCCTGGAGCTCCCACTATGACCGGCACCGGCTCACCCACACCGGCGAGAAACCCTTCCCCTGCGCCCACTGCGGCAAGCGCTTCGGCCGCAGCTCCCACCGCAACCGGCACCAGCGGGCCCACGCCCCGGCCGGGACCGAGCCCCGCCACGCCTGCCCCGAGTGCGGCAAGACCTTCGGCCTGGGCGCCGCCCTGGCGGCCCACCGCAGACTCCACGCCGCCCGCCCTGCCAGCCCCCTCTCCCTGCTGCCGCCTGCCTGGTGGGAGGCCGAGGGGCGGCCCGGCCCGGCCCCGCCGCCGCCCGAAGAGCCCGGCCCCCGGTTCCCGGGCCCGGCCTGGCCTGGCAAGTCCCTTGCGGCTCCGGGGGCCTGGAGGCCGGGGGAAGGGGAAGCCGGGGCCGCGGACGGCTGGGCCCCGCCGCCTCCTCCCAGCTCCTAACGGGGCGAGAAGGGGAACCCCAGTTTTTGGGAAGGGCCAGAGACAGCTCCGGAGAGGGGGAGGCGGGCGGGGTCTTCCCTCAGCCGGGGGAGCCTCGGCCGCCTGGTAGCTGCGCCCCCCCAATGCCATAGAGCTGGGGGGGTCCCCCCGCCCCTCCTGTCCCTGGCAGGAATAAGCGATAGGTGGGAAGGGGGTGGAGGGGAGGGGCAGGAACTAGAAGTCCGGGGAGAGTTTGGAGATTGGGGTGGGTAGGAACCCGAGGGGGTAGCAAACATGGGGGGGTGGTAAGTAGAGTGGGGGGGGGGTCTGGGAAGCAGAAGGAGATGGCTGTGTATGGAAAGGTGTGTGGTGGGGGGGGTTACATCCTTTGGTACTTTTTCCACCTCGGCTCTGTTGAGGCCTGGGGGGATGGGGGGCAGAGGCTGGGGGGCAGAGAGGAACCGAGAGAGAGAGAGAGCATAGGGGAAGGGGCTCTGCCCCCGGAGTGGAGGCATGGCTTTGTGCGGGGGTTCACCGGTGGAACTCCCTGCTGCTGGAGAGAGGAGCGCCGCGGAGGACCTCGGGGGCTGGGAACCTGCCCAGTTCCAGGTGGATCACTGCCTGCTCATCCCACGGGGAACCGCTCGCTTGTGAGAGAGGCCTGGAAACGCCGGGGCGGGCCTAGGGGCTCCGAGGTCAAACCGCATTCGCTGTGGGGGGGTCCCGCCTACCTGTCCTTCCTCCACAGAGCCTCTGGGCAGCTCGTGCCGACGGCTCCCGCTAGGTTCTGCGTGGCCCACGCCAGCCCCACGGCGCTTCCGAAGGCCGGTCGAGGGTCCCGGCTGGAGACAGGCTGCGTGGGGGGCTAGGAAATCCAGGCCTGGTCTCAGCCGTGCCGGGAGAGGCTGGTCATGGGCTTTTCGGGGGAGCTGAAAAGCTGGTTGGTTGCAGGGGGCAGGTGGGGCGGGGGTGGGAGGGGGCGTTGGGCCGGGGGTCACCGCAAGGGGAGGGCTGGACTTTGGACGTCTTTGCTTTGGAGGGGAATAAAGTAGATGGTAGTCGAGCCAAACGCCTGGCTGTAGTCCTTCCTCGGAACGGGGGCGAGACGGATGGACGCGGGTCTGTCTGTGCTGCCTTGGGCAGGGGCGGTGGGGATAGTCTTGCCGTGTTTCCTCTGACAGGCCTCAGCGTGCCTCAGTTTCCCCGAGGGGGCGCTGGATCCCCTCGCATTGGGCGGTGGGAATTGTCTTGTCGTGTTTCCTCTGACAGGCCTCAGTTTCCCCGAGGGGGCTGCTGGATCCCATCGCTTTTTACAGAAGCAGGTGGCGGGGATGTTCTTGCCGTGTTTCCTTTGATAAGCCAAGGCGTGCCTCGGTTTCCCCGGGGAGGGTGCTGTAGTGCCGTGGCCAAAGGGGGTTAGCACTGCTCCTGAGGCATTGTAGGGAATGGGGGGGGGGACACACCCCACGCATCCATCTACCACCAAGGCCCCCACATCCCCCCCCCCTCCACTCCTGCACCCTCCCTCCCGTCCTGTCCTTCACCCTCCCACCTCGACCAGCTTCCAGGGCAGCCCGGTAGGGGGGTGGAGGACAAAGGGATGGAGATGGAGCAAGGACCAGCTGAGACACTGTAGAAGGGGGGGCCAGGGGTGTCGGCTCCTGAATCCCATAGGCACTTCGTGGACACGGTTCTCTTTTGTGCGACGGACCCCGGCCTTGGTTTTCTTGCACTAAATAGGAATCTTAGACTGGGAAGGGAACCTCGAGGGGTGGCCGGGTCCTGTCCCCTGCCGTCCCGGCAGGACCAAATACTGTCTAGACCATCCCTGCTAGACATTTATCCAACCTGCTCTTCAATATCTCCAGAGATGGGGATTCCACAACCTCCCTGGGCAATTTATTCCAGTGTTTGACCCCCCCTGACAGTTAGGAACTTTTTCCTAATGTCCAACCTAAACCTCCCTGGCTGCAGTTTAAGCCCATTGCTTCTTGTTCTATCCTCAGAGGCCGAGATGAACAAGTTTTCTCCCTTCTCCTTATGACACCCTTTTAGATACCTGAAAACGACTCTCATGTCCCCCCTCAGTCTGCTCCTTTCCAAACTAAACAAACCCAATTCCTTCGCCCTTCCCTCCTAGCTCCTGTTCTCTAGACCTTGCATCATTCTTGTTGCTCTTCTCTGGACCCTCTCCAATTTCTCCACATCCTTCTTGAAATGCGGTGCCCAGAACTGGACACAAGACTCCAACTGAGCGCAGAGCAGAGCGGAAGAATGACTTCTCGGCTGTGTCTAGACTGGCAAGTTTGCGGAAAAACTTGCCAGCTGTCTACACTGGCCGCTTGAATTTCCACAAGAGCACTGACGATCTCATGTAAGAAATCAGTGCTTCTTGCGGAAATACGATGCTGCTCCCGTTCGGGCAAAAGTCCTTTTGTGCAAAACTTTTGCACATAAGGGTCACTGTAGACAGCTCAGATTTGTTTTGCGCAAAAAAGCCCCGATCGCGAAAATGGCGATCGGAGCTTTTTTGCGCAAAACCGCGTCTAGATTGGCACAGACGCTTTTCCCCAAAAAGTGCTTTTGCGGAAAAGCGTCCTGCCAATCTAGCCGCTCTTTTCTGCAAATGCTTTAAACGGAAAACTTTTCCGTTAAAAGCATTTGCGGAAAATCATGCCAGTGTAGACGTACCCTTCGTGTCTTGCTCACAACACACCTGTTAATGCATCCTAGAATCAGGTTTACTTTTTTTGGCAACAGCATCACACTGCTGACTCCTATTCAGCTTGTGTTTCACTACAACCCCTAGATCTCTTTCTGCCGAACTCCTTCCTAGACAGTCGCTTCCCGTTCTGTGTGTGTGAAACTAATTGCTCCTTCCGAGAGACATCTGGGAGGTTATGTCCACACCCCTGAAATGTGGAGAAAAGGGAAGGTACCTTTGACAGCGCTCGGTTAGTTTTGTACTTTTCGCACCCCAAACCGTCATCGTCTGCTCGGCGACGCTGAAGTTGTTGAAACAAAAGTGTTGCAACGGGAGAAAAAAAATGGCATGTCGGAAAACGAAATCACGGCAGGACATGTAATTTTTTTTAAAGGGGTACTTTATTAAAAAAAAAATTGAGAAACACAGGTCCACACCATCCCTGGCCAACCTGCTCTTAAATATTTCCAGCAATGGAGACTCCACAACCTCCCCTTAAGCAAATTATTCCAGTGTTTAACCACCCAGACAGACAGGAATTCTTTCCTTATGTCCAACCTCAACTTTCCTTGCTGCAGTTTAAGCCCATTGCTTCTTGTCCTGTCTTCAGAGTTCCACAGAGAACAATTTTTCTCCCTCCTTGTGACACCCTTTTCGATACCTGAAAACGGCTCTCCTGTCCCCTCTCGGTCTGCTCCTTTCCAGACGAAACAAGCCCAGTTCCTTCAGTCGTCCCTCCTAGCTCCTGTTCTCTCGACCTTGCCTCGTTCTCGTTGCTCTTCTCCGGCCCCATTGCTCTTTGATGTAGGGGGACCTACCTTCACCCCAATAGAGGTTAACTCTGAAACATCACTGCTCTGGGGTACTCCCCCCTGTTGCTCTTGTTGTTTGGGGTACACCGGACTCTCCTATGGGGCTGGCGATATGGAGGGGCGGGGGATCTTTTGATGAAATCACACACCATGGGCTTGGCTCTAGCAAAGGTATGGGCACATCCACCTCCCCTCCATCTACACTGACCCTCAGACCTGTGTCCTCTCAGCTCCACCACCTGAAGGTGCCTTCCCTTGCTCCGGCTAACGGCCACCTACCCGGCCCTCCTTCCTGCGGCGCACCGTCAACCTGTGGAACTCCTCGCCAGAGGATGCGGTGAAGGCTAGACCTTTAACAGGGTTCAAAAAGGAGCTAGATAGATTCATGGGGGTTCGGTCCATGGTGTGTTCCCTCCCTCTGGGGCACCTGGAATTGGCCATTAAAATTTGTCCTTAATTACTTAGATCATGTCTACACCCGGACGTCGCCCAGGTTTAACTTAATTCGGTTGAAAAACCAGTTTAGACCCGGGCTACGTCAACTTGTCAACTTGTCAACTTGTGTCTAGGGATGTAAAATCCCATGTCAGTAGTTAACCGATTCAACGGGGCGGGGCTGTGTAAACCAAATTCAGCACGTCCACACTTCAAGCTGCACCGGTTGAACTAAATCGCTTGGAATTGTCTACTATAGGCCTCGTTTACATACAAAAATTAGGCCCGTTTTTCCATACTGATAGAATCAACGCAACGTCCACCCGTCCTCCCACCCCCGAGGTGGACGAGGTTACGTCAGGCTGCGTCTACACGATGTACTCTGGAGTAGACGCCGCATCTGATGACGGAAGTCGTTTTCTTCACCGTCTCCCCCTTCGATATTCGCCAGGTCAACGCTCCCTTCTCTCGGCCTACGTGCATAGACCTACGTTGGTTTGGTTTTTTCCACCCCCCTAACGGACTAACAAAGGTCAAAACCAAGGTACTTTTAGTGGAATAGCCACACCTGGAAGGAAGAGAAACAGCTAAAGGGAGCCGTAGCGATCGACCCACCGGCATTTGATTTATCACGCCTGCTTAGACATGCTCAATTGATCTTTGAGCAATCTCCCGACAACTCCACCAAGTAAGCACGTTCACTTCAGCTATTCTAGTCCCATAGCTATAGTTGTGTAGGTGAGATCGACAGGGTGGAGTGGTGTAGGCTGGGTAGCCTTTTCGCAAACCAATTTGTACGCCACGATGTTTCAGGAGGTCAAAGAAACACGCCTGGCTACGTCACGATGTTTTTAAGCTAGAGAACGGAGGTCAAAGGAACACGCCCGCCACTTGGAGGGGACGGTGTGGAGGTGTAGCTGTAGGGGCAGTTGAAATAGCTCGTCACGTGGGAAAGTCGTGGGCTGTTCATGGGCTCCGGGTTGACACTTTTAACTGAAAAGAGAGAACGGTCGCTCTCTGCCATGGGAGAGCCCACACAAATGTTCTGCAGAAGTCCCGGATTTATCTGAACCAGCCCTGAGCTAGATCTACAACAGTCCTGGTCACATTACCGAGACTCTGTTCCGATGAAAACCAGGCTGTATGTCGAACCAGGCCACGGTACCCTGGAGTCGGAAAGACTGATCAAACTACAGTCTAGTTTATTGGCCTCCAGTGGAAAGCACGTCACAAGTAAACCATGGTCTACCACGCAGGGGGGTCGTACCCCCCCGCCGCTCCCCAGTGACTAATTTCTAGCTCTTTAGAATTCAGGGATGGCGGATGCTCACGGGTTAATATACGGTGATCCTCCGAGATCAGTGGGGTGGGAGGCAACAAATAGGTGACGCTCACATGTTGAGGGGGTGCCGGGGCATAGCGTAAATGTGACACTCTGAGTGGGTGCGGTGGGATACTCTGTTTGCTAACGCTCCCCCCCCCTTAGGGGGCGCTATAGAAACCAATTCCCCTCCACGGTGCTGTGTAAATTCATTCCCATGGCACAGGGAATATGGTCCGACTGTCAGGCCGACTGTCATGTTTACACTGTTCCAATTCCGCTTGCATCCGACTGTCACAGTTACACTGTTCTCCCACCTCATTCGCCTCCCTGTGTCACATTTACATTGTTCCCCCCAGTCAGTTAGCATCCAAGTGTCATTATACTGTTCCACCCCCGCACTGGCCTCCCTGTGTCACATTTATACTGTTCCCCTGCCCCGTTAGCCTCCGTGTGTCACATTTATACGGTTCCCTCATGCCCCTGGCCTCCATGTGTCACATTTATACTGTTTCCCCACCCGGTTAGCCTCCCCGTGTCACATTTATACTGTTCCCTCATGCCCCGGGCCTCCCTGTGTCACATTTATACTGTTCCCTCATGCCCCTGGCCTCCCTGTGTCACATTTATACTGTTCCCTCATGCCCCTGGCCTCCCTGTGTCACATTTATACTGTTCCCCTACCCCGTTAGCCTCCCTGTGTCACATTTATACTGTTCCCCTACCCCGTTAGCCTCCCTGTGTCACGTTTATACTGTTCCCCTACCCCGTTAGCCTCCCTGTGTCACGTTTATACTGTTCCCCTACCCCGTTAGCCTCCCTGTGTCACATTTATACTGTTCCCCTACCCCTAGCCTCCCTGTGTCACATTTATACTGTTCCCCTACCCCGTTAGCCTCCCTGTGTCACATTTATACTGTTCCCCTACCCCGTTAGCCTCCCTGTGTCACATTTATACTGTTCCCCTACCCCGTTAGCCTCCCTGTCACATTTATACTGTTCCCCTACCCCGTTAGCCTCCCTGTGTCACATTTATACTGTTCCCCTACCCCTAGCCTCCCTGTGTCACATTTATACTGTTCCCCTACCCCGTTAGCCTCCCTGTGTCACATTTATACTGTTCCCCTACCCCGTTAGCCTCCCTGTGTCACATTTATACTGTTCCCCCGCCCCGTTAGCCTCCCTGTCACATTTATACTGTTCCCTCATGCCCCTGGCCTCCCTGTGTCACATTTATACTGTTCCCTCGCCCCGTTAGCCTCCCTGTGTCACATTTATACTGTTCCCCTACCCCTAGCCTCCCTGTGTCACATTTATACTCTTCCTCCACCCCGTTGGCCTCCCTGTGTCACATTTATACGGTTCCCTGACTCTATGTGTCTCACATGTACACCGTTCCCCTGCCCTGCCAAGCCTCACACGTACACAGTCCCTTTAGCCTCCGGGCACGGCATCATCCCGTCCCTCGCCTCCCCGCCAGCCGTCACGCTGACTCGGTTTCCCCCTCCCGGCTCCCTCCGCCCCGCCGCTCCGTCCGGGCGCCCCCTCCGGGCGCCTCCTCCCCGTGGCCGCTCTGGTGCTTGGCCAGGTTGGCCCGCCGGGCGAAGCCCTTCCCGCAGCGGGGGCACGTGTGCGGCTTCCCGCCCCGGCGGGGCTGGGGGGCGAGGCCGGGGTCGGGCCGCCGGGCCAGGTGGCCGCGCCGGTGCTTGGCGAGGTGGGAGCTCTGGCTGAAGGCCTCCCCGCACTCGGGGCAGGGGAAGGGCTTCTCGCCGGTGTGGACGCGCCGGTGGCGCTCCAGGTGGGAGGCCCAGGCGAAGCCCTTGCCGCAGTCGCCGCACTTGTAGCTCTTCTCGGCGGCGTGGCCCTGCCGGTGGGCCAGGAAGGCGGCCCCGTCCCCGAAGCGCTTGCCGCAGTCCCCGCACTTGTAGGGCCGGTCGGGGGAGTGGGTCTTGCGGTGCTGCAGCAGGTGGGCCTTCTGGGCGAAGCGCTCGCCGCAGCTGGGGCAGGGGAAGGGGCGCTCGCCGGTGTGGACGCGCCGGTGCCGGGCCAGGTGGGAGGCCCAGACGAAGCCCTTGCCGCAGTCGCCGCAGCGGTGGGCCCGCTCCCGCCGGTGAGCCCGCTGGTGCCGGGCCAGGGCCGGGCCGGCCCGGAAGCTCTTCCCGCAGTCGCCGCAGCGCAGCGGCTTCTTGCCCAGGTGGGTGCGCGCGTGGCGGGCCAGGTCCGAGCCCTGGCCGAAGCTCTTGCCGCAGTGCGGGCAGCGGTGCGGGCGCTCGCCGGTGTGGCCGCGTCGGTGCTTGGCGAGGTGGGCGCTCTGGCTGAAGGCCTCCCCGCACTCGGGGCAGGGGAAGGGCTTCTCGCCGGTGTGGACGCGCCGGTGGCGGGCCAGGTGGGAGGCCCAGACGAAGCCCTTCCCGCAGACGCCGCAGGTGTGGGGCTTGGCGGCCGCGTGGCCCTGCCCGTGGGCCGCCAGCTCCTCGGCCCGGGCGAAGCGCTTGCCGCAGTCCCCGCACTTGTGGGGCCGGTCGCTGGCATGGGTGCGCCGGTGCTGCAGCAGGTGGGAGCTCTGGCTGTAGCTCTCCCCGCACTCGGGGCAGCGGAAGGGGCGCTCGCCGGTGTGGACCCGCCGGTGCCGCGCCAGGTGGGAGGCCCAGCGGAAGCGCTTGCCGCAGTCCTGGCAGCCGAAGGGCGTGGCCCGCTCCGCCCCCGGCGGGCTGCCTTTCCGACAGGCCCCGCAGCGAGCCGGCGGCCTCGGGCCTCCGCCGAGCTGCGTGGCTTTGTCCCGCTTCTCCCCGGCCGGGGCGCTCCCCGGGCACGGCTCCTGCTCCTCCTCCTCCTCCTCTTCCTCCTCCTCGGCGTCCTCCTCCTCCTCCGCCCCACGGTGGCTCACCAGGCCGTCCGCTGCCGGGACAAAGGCAGAGAGCAGCTAAGCGTGAGTCCTGGGGCGTTGGGGAGTCCTGCCCCGGACCGGGATGTTGGGGGCACCCGGATTTCCCCAAAGAAGAGAGGAAGGGGAAGGGAGCAGCAGCCAGGCACAGCGGCCAAGGCCAGGGGCCCCCGAGGGAGGGAACCGAACGGGGAATCCTCAGGCGATCCCTCCCGTCGCCCGTTCCCAGCGCCTGACAAACAGAGGCAACCGGACACCATCCCTGCCCAGCCTGGCTCACAAGTGTTGACTTTAATGAATATATCGAGCTTTTTTTCCGAACTCTGGCCTTCCCCGCATCCTGTGGCGAGGAGTTCCGCAGGTCGGCTGTGCGCTGGGTTTGCCTGGCTTGTTCTAAACCCGCTGCCTACTAGTTCCCTAGTTCTTGTGTGATAGGAAGCAGTAAACCATTTTTCCTTAGTGGGCCTCACCCTCCCTGATTGAATTAACCTCGTTATCTCTAGCCTGATTCTGGCCTGCGGATTTATACCTGCCTCTGGAAACTTCCACTCCATGCATCTGACGAAGCGGGTCTTTGCCCACGAAAGCTCACGCTCCAATCCCTCTGTGAGTCTATAAGATGCCACAGGACTCCGTGTGGCTTTTCCTTAGTCACTTTCTCACCCCCGTCACCTTTTATAGCCCTCTCTCCTCTCCCCGCCTGAGTCTCCCTCTTTGCTCAGCTGAAAAGCCCCGGGTTTTTAAATCTCTCCGCATCGGACCGCCCTTCCCGAAATCAAATCTTTTTTGTGGTCCTAAAATGCGGCAATTTCCTCGGGAGCCGTGGGACGTTCGACGGCTTCCCAGGCTTCCCAGGCTGCCGCCCCATTGTTTCTCCTCCCTCGCCCCGTCCCCGGGAGAAGGAGCGGCTGTCGGTGGGGAGGAGGGACGGGACGGAAAGTCTCCTCACCCAGGGACATCAGGGTCTCGTAGCTTTCCTGCATGACATCCCGGTACAGGGCCCTCTGGCGCGGGTCCAGCAGCACCCAGGGCTCCATGGTGACCGTCCGCCTGTTCTAACGTCGCCGGCGACTGTAACGACAAACGTGCCCGGCTCGGTACCGATTGCATCGGACGCACGCGTCCCCTTGGGGAAGCAATAGGCCCAGTGCCCGGTGAGCTAAGGCAACCCGATCCTATCCACCCCCCGATTTCTTAGTCTTATATACGCACTCTTTGGGGGGGGGGAGGGAAGTGTTGCAATGCTCCCTCCCATTTTTCCATCCACCGGAGGATTTGTTGGGGCGCGGAATAATTTTTTTGAACGTGCGCCAAAGCACAGGCAAATGTGCACCACCCATAGACAGAAAACCAGGGGGCACTCTCCCCATCAGCTCGGCTAATCACGTAGAGGGCACGCCGCTCACAAGACAGAACTCTGCCGAGTGGCAGGCTGAGGGGAAGCCACAGGGGTGTAGAAAGATGTTTTTCCCCATCCATGTGCGGAATAATTTTTTTCAAGGCCTGCCATATGTGCACCACCCATAGAAGGAAAAGCCAGGCATGCCACTCAGAAGGAAAAGCTCTGCCGAGTTGCGGGGTGGGGGGACGCCGCAGGGAATAAGAAAGGGTTTTTTCCTCCTATCCATGTGCAGAATAATTTTTTTCAACATGCACCAAGGCCTACCAAATGTGCACCACCCACAGAAGGAAAAGCCGGGCATGCTGCTCACAAGGAAAAGCTCTGCCGAGTTGCAGTGTGGGGGGGAAGCCGCAGGAATTTAGATTTCCCGCCTCGCCCCAGGGATGGGGAGAAAGACTCAGGGTACGAGCAGGCCCAGCTGGGAAGAGGCAGAAAGAGACCCGAGGGGCAGGTGGGAGATGCCTGAAGAGGGGGCAGTGTGTACTGCGGAGGAGGACGGGATAAACGAACTGATCTAAGGAGGGGCTGTTTAGTACCGTGCGGGAAAGCTCCTCCCTCTGGCCGCCCCATCCCGGCAGGTGCGCTCAGTCCCGTGTGCGTTTAACCAGCTCACCGATTAAGTGGGATCCAGGCCAGGCCGGCAGAGTAGGGTGACGGGAGAGGTTTGGGAAGGGGTGTGACATCCTCATCCCGCCCGGTGCCTTGCCGACTGACGCTAGGCCCGAGGTCGGTGATAAAAAACCTGCCAGCCCACGGGGTCGGTCCACCAGCACCTCCACAGGAATCAGCCGCGCCCTTCCCGGACAACGGAAGCCACGTAACGTGGGTGTCCCGGTCCGGGGCCACTTCCCGCGGCTCCCGTTGGCTGCGAACGGCAGCCAACCAGAGGTCGGGGCAAACAAAAGGATGTTTTCCTTTGCTCGGCGTGCCGTTAACCTGTGGAACGCCTCGCCAGAGGACGCAGTGAAGACTAGAACTTTAACAGGGATCCAAAAAAGAGCTAGATCCATTCATGGAGGTTAGATCCATCCATGGCGATGAGCCAGGATGGGTAGGGAGGGTGTCCCTGAGCTCTGTGTGTCTGGAAATGGGCGACAGGAGAGGGATCATGTGAGGTTACGTGTTGTGATCCTCGCACCCGGTAAATGGCACCGACCGTCGCGCCGGGCCTGAGCTCCTCCAGCGAGCCCGGCTCCCGCTTACACCAAGGGGCCAGCCCTCGGCCCGCCCGTCTTCACCCGAGCCCCACCGGCGGAGCTAGGCGGGTACACGAACCCCCTAGTCCCGGCAGAGCCCGCCCCTCCCCCCGGGACGGAAGCCCCCCAAACTTTTTGAAGTCCTGCCAGGGAGCAGACCCTGTGGCTAGGGAGAGAGGGCACCCCCCCGCCCACATCCTTACTGCACCCCCCTCCACCCGCAACCCCCTGCTGCCTGTGACCCCAGCCCCTCCCCCCATTATCTGGTAACACCCTGGGCCCCCAGGGGGCTTCTGGGGGCCTCCCCACCCTCTCCTTGCGTGGGGGGAGGTTTCTCCTTTCCAGGCCTGGGGGGGCAACCCCCAGAGGGGAATCCTCTCGCCATGACGTCACGGGCAGGGCACGTCACCCAGAGCGTGGCCCAACGGGGGGGGGGGCGCTTGGGGAACCCCCCCTCCCCGTGACCCGCATAGCCTCTGTCCCCGGGGCACTGGGAGACGCGCGCCCTGGCGCGCCCGGGCGCAGCGCTGTAGCCGGGTGGGGACCCAGTTCGCGTCCCGGCCCGGCCCTGCGCCCGGGGCGCGCCCCTCACCTGCAGCCGGCAGCGCCGGGGCGGGGGGTCTCGGGGCACAATGGGGCCGGGGACCCCGCCAGCCGCCGCCCCCCCTCCTCCCCCTTCTCCGCCCCCTCTCGCTCCGGAAACCAAAGCCCGGTATCCGGGCCGTGGAAACCCGAGCGCGCCAGCCGAAGCCGGAGCGAGAGCCCTCTAGAGGCAGCCGAGACACAAGCCGCCTCGCTGGGATCCCCGGGCCACGCCAGCCGCCCCGGGAAACTGAGGCACGGAGCGGGGAAAGTGCGTGGCTCTGGGTGTGTCCGGTACATTAAGTAATAGTCGGCAAACCTGAACGCGACACACGTCCAGATTTGTCCGAAATAAAACTGGGGACATCCAGAATAAGGCCCGAAACAGGGACCGTCCCAACCCACCCCGGCCGGTCACCTTCTTTGTGTGTCTCCCACCATGCGCCTGAACCCTGACCCCGTCCCCCTGGTTTCCCTGAGAGGAGAAATCCCCATAGACCCGTCAAATAGACCACGGTGGGTGGCTCTTTCGGGGAACACGTCTGCCCCCCTGGCTTCGGAGGCCAGAGTCCTTGGGGGTGGGTTAGGCTACTTTTCAACGCCCCCTCTTGTGGGTCTATGCAAGATCGGAGTTTTCCAGTGTGCCCGGACTGCAGCGAGTACCAGGGCGGTGGAAAATCCGGTGTCATCGCTGAACCGGCTCAACCCAAACCTGTCTGCGGCGGGACCCTCAGGACCAGAGCAGCCCCTGGTCCGTGCCAGACCCCACCGGTTCCCCAGAACCGTAACGGGCGATGCTTACCGGTGAATCGGTTAATCCTTCCCCTAACTAGCACCAAGGCCCCCTGATCCGTGAGTTTGCCAACTGTGTGAAGGAATTTACCTAATTCCTTCTCTAGGCCTGGTCTTACTTTAGACATTTTTTATCTGCTTTCTAAAATAAGCAATCTTCCCCCGACCCCTTCCAGCAGGGTTGCCAACCCACCGAAATTTCATTTACGGACAAAACGGGAAACATTTACGGCCAGACGCATTTTTTTACGGCCATCCTTTTTCTACTATATTAAGATGACGTAAATGGCACAAAGTGGAGAGTCGCGGTTGTCGTTCACACATCAGAAGAACAAGACGCTATTGAACTCACTTTCATTGAGTTAGTCACCGACCTGGAAGTTTTCCACTTTGGGATCGTACCTCCGGACACCGACAGCTCAACAACTCAAACGTCCAATTTCCGCTGCGCCGCAGGAAAATGGTGGAAGCAGCACAGAAGACGTGGACTCGCTGGCGAAGAATTGCTGGTTTTGGAAATTGCACTTTTACAAAATTTACTGACACCTACGTTTTTTATGGACTTTACGGACACGTCCAATTTTGGCTCACATTGTACGGACGGCCTGTAAATTTATTGACGGTTGGTAACCCTGGCCTCCCATGTCAACGACGTTCATTCGTCAGAGCACGAAATACTATTCGGGCACATGACTTCCACAGCAATTTACAAACCGCCGGGAAAATAGACAAGTTGGATTTTTTTCTTTTGGAAATCAGTCGTGGATGGTCCCATAGGATGAGAGGCTAAAGCGACTGGGACTTTTAAGTGGGTCTGGCCCACGAAAGCTCATCAGCTAATAAACCATCTTGTTAGTCTTTAAAGTGCTGCATAGTCCTGCATTTTGCTGGGACTTTTCAGTTTGGAAAAGAGGAGACTGAGGGGGGATAGGATAGAGGTCTATGAAATCATGAGTGGTGTGGAGAGGGTGCATAAAGAAAAGTTATTTATTAGTTCTCATAATAGAAGAACTAGAGGACACCAAATGAAATTAGTAGGGAGCAGGTTTAAAATGAATAAAAGAAAGTTCTTCTTCACACAGCGTGTAGTTAATCTGTGGAACTCCTCGCCGGAGGAGGCTGTGAAGGCTAGGACTAGAACAGAGTTTAAAGAGAAGCTAGATAATTTCATGGAGGTTAGGTCCATAAAAGGCTATTAGCCAGGGGATAAAATGGTGTCCCTGGCCTCTGTTTGTCGATGACAGGAGACAAATCACTTGATCGTTGTCTTCAGTCCACCCCTTCCGGGGCACCTGGTGCTGGCCACTGTGGGCAGACAGGCTACTGGGCTAGATGGACCTTTGGTCTGACCCAGTACGGCCGTTCTTATGGCTCTGAGACGGGATGCCAGGGACCGATCCGGCTGGGCAATTGCGGTGTTTCTCAGGCGCTCTTCAACAGGAGTTCGTGGGGCAGAATTTGGCCCCGGGGACATAGGAGACTCAGAAATCACTCAGCAATGAAAGAACTTCCCGGGGTCTTGCTTTGCTCTAGTTCCTGTAGCAAGGAAGCCACGGCAGTAGGCATGGGTGGTGGATGAAGGCCCAGCTGAAGAAGACAAGTCTTAGCCCCGCCCCTTCCACCCAGGCCCCGCCCCCTTTATCCCAGGCCCCGCCCCCTTCAGCAACCTACCTTCCCCCCCGTGTAGACCCAAGACCTGCCCAACCTCAGTTGCTCATAAAAACATCAGTGGCGCCAAATTGGGTTAGCCCAAAGGTCCACTCAGCCCAGGATCTCGTTGGTCCACGGCAGCCAATGTGTCCCAGAGGGAGGGAACAGAACTGGGAATCCTCCCGTGATTCCTACCCCCGTGGCCCGTTCCCAGACAAACACGGATAGGGCACCCGCCCGACCCATCCTGGCTAACAGCCACTGATAGACGCAACCTCTATGAATCTATCTAGCTCTTTTTTGAACCCTGCTAAAATCTTAAGTCTTCACACCATCCCTGAAACGATCTAGCTTCTCTTTAAACTCTGTTCTAGTCCTTCACAGCCTCCTCCGGCGAGGAGTTCCACAGGTTGGCTGTGCGCCACTTCCTTTGGTTTGTTTTCAACCTGCTGCCTCTTCGTTTCATTGAATGGCCACTAGCTTTTATCGTGTGGGAGTAAATCAATCACTTTTCCTGAATCACTTTTTCCACGCCTCATGATTTTATAGACCTCTCCTATCCCCCCCTTCGTCTCCTCTTTTCCAAGCTGAAAACTCCCCGTCTCTTTAATCTCTCCTCCTAGGGGACCCGTTCCAAACCCCTCCGCATTTTCGTTACCCTTTTCTGAACCTTTTCCAATGGCAAGAGAGCTTTTCTGGGATGAGGAGACCACGTCTGCACGCCGGATTCAAGACGTGGCGTATCATGGATATATCCAAAGACGATAAGAGATTCTCTGTCTTAGTCGCTATCCCTATTGTAATGATTCCTCTGTTTTCTTCACTCTTTTCTAATCCCTGTCCGCCTAGATGCCCCAGGCAGGTTCCGGGCTCGGGTGCGCCAGGCGCTGTACAAACCCAGCACTTGCAGACAGAGTTCACAGTCTCAGCGGCAGGCAGGAGTCAGCCAACGGAGACGGACGGACAGGCCCGGAGGAAACCCATGGCCTCTTGCCACCCCCACACCTCCCCAAAGCTCTGCCCCAACTCCTGCCCCTTTCCTTAGCCTCCTCCCCCCCCCATATCCCCAATGCCCTGCCCCGACTCCTGCCCCCTCCACTCCATCAGCCCCCTGCCCTGAAGGAGCCGGGCAAAGCCGGAGGACTCTTCTATACCTAATTTCTAAGCTCTCCTCTGCCAAAAACTAGAATTTGGGGGGATCCCTCCCATGCCCCCCCTTGTGAGCTGCACGCCCCCCCCCCCCACAATGAGAATACATGTGTAGCTCTCAGTGCCCCGGTCTGGGATGGTGTCCGGCTGGCGCGTCTCCAGGCGTTCTGCACCCCCGGGGAAAGGCCCCGTTCAGCTGGAGGAAGGGCCGAGAGGGAGGTCCCGAGGGGCCGGGAGCCCCCTTTGGAAGCCGGAGACGGTTCCTGCCACAGGGAAGGGACCATGGGACAGACCGGCCCCCGGCTAGGACCCTCGGCCCACGGCTTCCGGCGCGCCAGAGCAAAGGACGCACATGGGACCTTCCAGGGCGAAGGGAGAGCCACAAACGTTTTATTCATGGGGCGGGCTCTGGAAAATGAGGAACCCACCCAGGTCACGGGGGGGGGCGTACATGGCCCCCCACAAGGCTGTGCACCCCTGGATTTCGATCCGGTGGCCCACCGTGACCAAGGAGCGCCCTCGCTGGTCTTGGCGGCCCCTCGCTGCTGCAGACGGTGACTCCTCGCAGGTTTAGTAAGCACTGGGTTGTGAGGGGAGTTTTACTCACAGTTGAGGGGTCTATAGGGCCTCCCTCCCCCCGATTCCCTGGGAGCTGGGCGCTTGTGTGGCCTCTCAGGAGAGATACCAGCTGACTGGAAGAGCTGCCCACCACTCGGTTGTGGTGGTGCACATGCCTCGGCGCACTGAAAAAAATTATTCTGCACATGAGTGGTAAAAATCCACACACGGGAGGAAAAAATTCGAGCGTGCCTTGTCTCTCCGTGCACTTTCTGCTGGACAAGGAGGTGGGAACTCCAATTGAAGCTTCGCCCACATTTGGGGCACGTATAGGGTCTCTCTCCTACCAGGGTTCCCTGTGAGCTGGGGGCTTGTGCCGCCACTCAGGCCACCAGCTGATTGGCAAAGCTGGCCACCACTCGGTTTGTGGTGGTGCACATGCCTCGGCACGCTGAAAAAAATTATTCCGCACATGGGTGGCAAAAGTCCATCCCCAGTCGGAAAAGACGCGAGAGCGCCTTGTCTCTCCCATGCACTTTCTGGTGGACAAGGAGGTGTGAACTCCGACCGAAGCTTCGCCCACATTCGGGTCATGCATAGGGTCTCTCCCACCCGGCCTTAGAGCCAGAGATCAATGGTTCGAGCCCCACCCTCACCCAACATGCACCTGGCACCCAGCTGATTGGCAGAGCTGCCCACCACTCGGCTGGTGGTGGTGCACATTTGCATGTGCCGTGGTGCACAACAAATTATTCCGCACACGGGTGGCAAAAATCCGCCCCCGGCCGGAAGAGACTCGAGAGAGCCTCATCTCTCCCATGCACTTTCTGGTGGACAAGGAGGTGCGAACTCCGGCCGAAGCTTCGCCCGCATTCAGGGCACGTATAGGGTCTCTCCCCCGTGTGGACTCTCTGATGAGCACTGAGGTTGGAGGGGCCGCTGAAGCTCCTCCCACAAAGGACGCATCTATAGGGCCTCTGTCCCGTATGGACGTTCAGGTGGGCCAGGAGGTGGGAGCTGCAGCTGAAGCTTTTCCCACAGTCGAGACATCTGTAGGGTTTCTCCCCCGTGTGGACGCGCCGATGGGCCACGAGGTGCGAGCTGCAGCTAAAGCTTGTCCCGCAGTCCCGGCATCGATAGGGCCTCTCCCCGGTGTGGACCCGCCGGTGCGTCAGGAGGTGGGAGCCGCAACTGAAGCGTTTCCCGCACTCGGCGCACCGGTAGGGCCGCTCCCCCGTGTGCACGCTCTGGTGGGCCAGGAGGTTGGAGCTGCGGCTGAAGGTTTTCCCGCACTCGGCGCACCGGTAGGGCCGCTCCCCGGTGTGGACGCTCTGGTGCGCCAGGAGGTTGGAGGCGCGGCTGAAGCGTTTCCCGCACTCGGCGCACCGGTAGGGCCGCTCCCCCGTGTGCACGCTCTGGTGGGCCAGGAGGTTGGCGCTGCGGCGGAAGCCTTTCCCGCACGCCGGGCACGGGTAGATTTTCTCTCCCTGGCATGCTCGCCGATGAGCAGTCCGGCGTGGAGGCCCGCAGGAATTTTGCCCGCCTCCGGCACCGGCCGATGGTTTCGCTTCGGGGAAGATCCTCGGGGGGGTCACCGTTCCAGCTCCATCTCGGAGAGGGGATGTCTTCCCTCCTTCCCCTAGCTGGTCTCCCTGCAGTCTCTCTGGCCTGGGCTGACCCTCCTGCCCCGGATGCTTGGGAACACCCGTTTCGCCTCTTCCCAGACAGGTCCCCTGTGGGTCTACTCCCTCGGGACCTGCCTGTTCAAGGACCGTCTCCTTGTCCTCACCCGCCAGCCCATCACCTGCTGAGGGAGAAAATAAGAACATCAGAACGGCCAGGCTGGGTCAGACCAAAGGTCCATCCAGGCCAGTATCCGGTGGCCAACGCCAAGTGCCCCAGAGGGAGGGAACACAACAGGGAATCCTCCCCCGTTGCTCACCTCCAGAGAAACGGAGGCTACAGACACCATTCCTACCCATCCTGGCTCATAGCCATTGCTGGACCTACCCTGCATGAATGGATCTAGCTCTTGTTTGAACCCTGTTCAAATCCTGGTCTTCACAACATCCCCTGGCGAGGAGTTCCACAGGTTGGCTATGCACTGCATGAAAAAAAATGTCTTCTTTTTTTTTAACCTGCTGCCTATTCATTTCCTTGGGTGACCTCTCTTTCTTATGCTATGGGAATAAGTCGATAGCTTTTCCTTATTCACTTTTTTCACCCCCCTCAAGATTTTATAAACCTCTACCCTATCCGCACTCATAGAACCATAGAGCTGGAAGAGACCTCAGAAGGTCATCAAGTCCAGCCCCCTGCTCTAGGCAGGACCAACCCCAACTAAATCAACCCAGCCAGGGCTTTGTCAAGCCGAGACAGTCAAGTCTGTATTCTGACAGAGATGAGAGACACCCTCCCGACCCATCCTGGCTCATAGCCATTGCTGGAGCTAACCTCCATGAATGTATCTCGCTCTTGTTTGAACCCTGTTAAAGTCCTGGTCTTCACCGCATCCTCTGGCGAGGAGTTCCACAGGTTGGCTGTGCGCTGAGTGAAGAAATACTGCCTTTGGTTTGTTTTAAGCCTGCTGCCTCTTCATTTCTGCCAACCAGGTGCCCCAGAAAGAGGGAACCTTCTGCCTATTCATGTCATTAGGTGACCCCAAGTGCTTATTTTGTGGGAACAAGTCACTCACTTTTCCTTAGCCACCCTATCCAGAATTTTATATCCCTCTGTCCTATCCGCACTCAAGTCCTTATTCTAACAGAAACTAGGGACATTATTCCTATCGATCCTGGCTAACAGCCATTGATGGACCTAACCTACAAGAATCTATCTCGGTCTTGTCTGAACTCTGTTAAAATCCTGGTTTTCACAACATCCCCTGGCGAGGAGTTCCACAGGTTGACTATGCACTGCATGAAGAAAAATTTCCTTTGTTTTTTTTTTGTTTGTTTAAACCTGCTATGTATTCATTCCATTTGGTGACCCTTCATTTTTATGTGATGGGAACAAGTCAATCACTTTTCCTTATCCACTTTCTCCGCACCAGTCATGATTTTATAAACTTCAATCCTATCCCCCCATCCTCCTTAGTCCGTATTCTGGCAAACAGAGGCTAGGGACACCCTCCCGACCCATCCCGGCTAATAGCCACGGATGAACCTAACCTCCATGAATCTATCCAGCTCTTTTTTGGACCCTGTTAAAGTCCTAGCCTTCACCGCGTCCTCTGGCGAGGAGTTCCACAGATTAACCTGAAAAGTCTCCGGATTATTGATCTGTCCTCATATGGCAGCCATTCCAGACATAAGTCCTTCCCCGAGCCAGGGAGAAGGGGGAACCTCCGGAAGGGGCCAGGCTAAGGGGTGGAATCTCTTTCGGGGCAGTCAGGCAGAGAGGAGCCACGAGCGATGTCTGTTGAGAGGATCTAGTAAGAGCAGGGAACAATTCTGAGCAGGCTGGGGTGAGGCAGAAAGCCGGGAGCTTGTAGGCTCTTGGGGGGAATCCCAGCTGTTTGGGCTAATGACGAGTGGAGTGCGAATCCACTAATTCCCCACCCGGGGTTCCGGTTTCTCGGGAGCTCCCGTTCCACACAGCCCCACCCTTCTTCCCCCTTCTCCGGCTGGAAGCTCGCCTCCGGCGGGGGAACAGAACGGCCTGCTCCGGGGAGGGAAGAGAGAGAAAACCAGGGTCTTGCAGTTCTGCAGAGACACAGCTGTTGCCAGATGTGCTGGGTGGGAAAAAGGCCTTGTCTGCAGCCAACAGCCGGGGAAATGGGCCAAGAGACCTTTTGCGGAGACCTGCTGCAGTTTCCTTTTGCAGACAATTCAGGGAAGGATTTTTCGACTCTACTTCCAATCCACCTCTTCCCCCCTTTTTAAGCCTGCCCGTCCCAGGCACAGAAGGGCAGGACCCACAAAATCCCCGGGGGAGGGGGGAGGAGCCAGCATTTCATACGACAGGAGGAACATACCCCCATGCTCTGCCTTGGACAGGGAGAGGCTAGCATCTCTGCTCATTCGTCTCTGGAAGGGGTATGGAGGTGACAGGCTCTTTCTGGAGCTCTAGGGATTATGGGCCTTGGCCGCCCCCTTACAACTAGAGGAAGAACGCTGGGTGCAAACCGATTTCGGGTTGATCAGCAACCTCCTCCGGTTTCGAATACCCGAGGGAGCGGGGTTGCTTACCCAGCGAGGTCACCGTCTCGTAGTTCTCCCGCATGACAGCCCGGTAGAGGTGTCTCTGCGCGGGGTCCAGCAGCGCCCATTCCTCCTCCGTGAAATACACGGCCACCTCCTCGAAGGTCACCGCCCCCTGAAAGAGCCAGAGCCCCCCACTCAGCGCCTGCACGCTCAGCCACGATCCCCTCCCCCGAGTTCGGTGATGGGGAGTAGCCCCCACATTGGCCCGGCCCAATCTGCTAATTGGGGTGCAAAAGGGGAGCTTTGGGCCGCGGATGAGAAAGAGGCAGGGACAGGCTGCAGGAGGGCCGGCTGACGACCCTCCCTGGAAAGAGGGTGTCAGCGAGGAGGGGGACCAACGGGACCAGGAGCCAGCAGTGCAGCCCGACTTGAGGAAAGGGGGGCCCAGAACCAGGGTCCTGCTCCCCCATCTCTGCCCCCCAATCCAGGGAGACTCACTGCCACACCCAGCCTGTGTCACCCGGTCACCCTCCCCTCCCAGGTTCAGGAGACCGGGCGCTCGGGCCTCTGTGAACGTGCCGGCCTGAGAGAGTCACCCCCAGAACGCCCACCCCCACCTAGAGTGTGGTGCAGCGCCCAGGGAAACTGAGGCACACACGTGTGGGCTGTCGAAACCCGGTGCCACCGAACGGAATGCATACAAACCCCCGCTTTGTCGCACCAGTAATGCAGCGCCCAGGGAAACTGAGGCACACACACGCGCGCGGGATTACCCCGAGGCCATCAAAACCTGGTGCCACCGACCGGCACATATACAACCCCCCCCCCCCCCCACTTCATCACATCAGTAATGAAGTGGCCCAGGGAAACTGAGGCACACATGCACGGTTACCACAGGGCCGTCGAAACCCCGTGCCACTGAATGGTGCGCAGACAACCCCCCCGCTTCGTCACAGAGGACGCTTGGCTCGGCAAACCCAGCCAGGGGGGGATCCAGGGAGGGTGGCGAGTCTGAGCGGGAAAGCAGCCTGGGTTCAAACCATCTGGGGCTGCCGAAAACTGAGGCAAGGTGGGGAGAGGGGTTCCCGGGGAGGACCTCAGAATTTGGTAGGAGGGACCATTACGGGGCCCCCGGAGCCGGGATCTGGAGGAGAGGGTGGGCCTGAGTCCCCCCACCAGACCCTGCGGAAGTGGCACTGGCCAGGCAGGGAAACTGAGTCGCGGATCGCCCCAGGGGAGCCCTGGACTCCAGGCCCATATTCCCAGATCCCAGCAGAGATCCCATCTCCTGCTCTCCTCCCCGCCCCAGCCCGCCAGCCGCTACCCCCGTCCTTCCACCTACCGGAGCTGGCGCCATGGTGGCCATGTCCCGCGCCGGGCGGACGGATCCAAACACGATCGCAACTCCACAGCCTGGCCGGGGGGCGGGGGGGGGGGGGAACAGACAAGGGGGCAGGTTTTGGGGGGTTAATTTATTTCATACCCCGATCCCCCCCCCCCGGCACACAAAGGAGTCAGACTCTGCCACTCGCTCACCTTGTTACCCCGAATCGACCCTCGAATGGTCACCCGCAGCCCGCACCCCCAATTCCTTTCCAGGACCCCCCCAGTGTGCAAAGGGCCCCCCTGGGCACAGCTGAGGTCCTGCACCCGGGCCGCTGCCCTGGCTGGGGGGAACATGGGGGGGCTAATTCCAGGCTGGGGGTGGCCACTGGGGGGCTAATTCCAGGCTGAGGGGGAAGTGGGGTGCTAGTTCTCAATTTGGGGGAACAATGGGGGGCTAATTCCAGGCTGGAGGAGCAATGGGGGGGGCTAGTTCCCAGGCTGGGGGGATCTGGGGGGGGCTAGTTCCCAATCTGGGGTAATAATGGGGGGGCTAATTCCAGGCTGGGGGGGAACATGAGGGGTAATTCCCAGGTGGGGAGGATCCAGGCCGGGGGATACAATGGGGGCTAATTCCAGACTGAGGGGAACATGGGGGGCTAATTCCAGGCTGGAGGAGCAATGGGGGAGCTAGTTCCCAGGCGGGGGGGAGCTGGGGGGGGCTAGTTCCCAGGCTGGGGGGATCTGGGGGGGGCTAGTACCCAGGCTGGGGGGAGCTGGGGGGGGCTAGTTCCCAGGCTGGGAGGAGCTGGGGGGGGCTAGTTCCCAGGCTGGGGGGTCTGGGGGGGGCTAGTTCCCAGGCTGGGGGGACCTGGGGGGGGGCTAGTTCCCAGGCTGGGGGGAACTGGGGGGGGCTAGTTCCCAGGCTGGGGGGAGCTGGGGGGAAACCAACTCCCCCCCCCCGCTCTCCTGCCCCGCTGTCCCCCGGGGGGACTCTCAAAGGGCTTCACCCCCCCCCAGCTCCCCAGGGGGTCCGGCTCAGGCCCAGCCCAGAGATAAAGGGGGGTCCCAGCCCCCCAGCCCCTGGTTGGGGGTTTCTCCCGGCCCCACAGTACCCACCCCCCTCCCCAGCGGCGCCCGCAGCCGCGTCTCACCCGCGCCTGGAACCCGCCGCGCTGGGCTGGCTCCGGAGTGACTCCGGATCGGGGAGCGAGCCTCCGGCCGGGAGCGGGCCGCAGCCCGGCGCGGTGTCCGGGAGCACAGGAAGGGGCTGGCTCCGCCGAGACTCCTCCCGCTCCTGGGCCGGCTCCAGCCACGGCGAGGGGGCGTGTGTGGGATCCGGAGCCGCCGCGTTCACACGGCTCCCTGCCCGCTGGGGGTTGGCTTGGACCCATTGGGAACCCCCCTCGCCACACAAGCGGCGACTTTCCGGGGGTTCAACGCTGGGATACATTACCCAGGGGGGTTGGGCGCCCACCTCCAGCTCTCCTGTAGTTTGCAAAGTTTGGGGGTGCAATAGAAAGTCCCCCTTACAGTTGGGAACCCCCCTCTCCACACAAGCGGTGACTTTCCAGGGGTTCAACACAGGGATAGATTACCCAGGGGGGTTGGGCGCCCTCCTCCAGCTCTTCCTTTGGTTTGTTTTAAACCTGCTCCCCATTCATTTCATTGGGTGACCCCTAGCTCTTATATTGTGGGTATCAATAAATAACTTTCCCTTATTCATTTTTCCCACAGCAGTCCTGATCTTACAGACCTCGATCCTACCCACAGGCGTGCGTAGCACATTTTGTTAGTGTGTGCTCTCAAAGAATTTTTTTGAAATGTACTTAGCCACACCCATTAGCCACACCCCTGATCCCTGTTAAGCACACCCCTGACCCCCATTAGCTACACCTCTGGAGGTAACCCTCCCGGGAGAAGATGGGCACAAGACCAAAAGTAAAAAGTGTCATGTCACCCCCCCCCCCAGGACTTTTCCCACCATCCTCCTACCAACAGGGACTAGTTTGGCCCCCACCAAACCCCCCTCATGCAACTGTCCTGCAATTGCATTAACCCCAATGTGTGGGACATTAACTGGGGGGGGGCGGAGAGGCTGGGGGAAGTGTCCCTCTAAGAGTTTCCTCCCATGAGCAGAATGAATTGTGTTGTGCACCAGCACTGAGTTCATGTGGCTTGTTTGGATGTGACACTGTGGCACCCAAGTTATTAATAAATATCTTATAAACCTCGACCATTTCCCTCTGCTGCCCTGTCTCCTCCCCTTGCTCCATCAGCTCCCCTGGTGCCTGCTGCCCCCAACCCCTCACCCTCCTCTGCTGTCCTGCTCTTCTCACTGTCCTCAGCCCTCCTGCAACCTGCCCCCCTCCGCCAGCCCTTCTCTCCCCCCCATGCCCACTCCTCCAGTAGCCCCATTCTGATCATGTGAGCTCCCCCTCCTCATCCCCTCTCCTAACACCTCCCTCTACACTCCTGCCCTGCCTCTCTCCTCTGGTGCTGGTCCCTCCTCTGCAGGTGTCTGCCCTTCTGCTTCACCCCCAGAATCCCCTGGCACCTGCCCCTTCCCTTAGCCCTGCACCCTCCTGGGGCCTCCTCCTTCCCTCACTGCCGCTGCCCCCTTTGCCCTCTTTTTCCCTGATGCCCACCCCCTCACCACCCTCTGCCCCATCCCCTCCTGCCCCTCTGTGCCCTCACACGTGACTTGCTCCATCCCTGACTTCCTCATGCCCACCCCTTCTCATAGAATCATAGGACTGGAAGGGACCTCGAGAGGTCATCGAGTCCAGGCCCCTGCCCTCAAGGCAGGACCAAGCTCCGTCTACACCATCCCTGGCAGATGTCTATCTAACCTGTTCTTAAATATCTCCAGAGAGGGAGATTCCACCACCCCCCTTGGCAATTTATTCCAATATTTGACCACCCTGACAGTTAGGAATTTTTTCCTAATGTCCAATCTAAACCTCCCCTGCTGCACTTTAAGCCCATTACTCCTTGTCCTGTCCTCAGAAACCAAGAGGAACAAATTTTCTCCTTCCTCCTTGTGACACCCTTTTAGATATTTGAAAACCGCTATCATGTCCCCCCTTAATCTTCTTTTTTCCAAACTAAACAAGCCCAGTTCATGAAGCCTGGCTTCATAGGTCATGTTCTCTAGACCTTTAATCATTCTTGTCGCTCTTCTCTGTACCCTTTCCAATTTCTCCACATCTTTCTTGAAATGCGGTGCCCAGAACTGGACACAGTACTCCAGCTGAGGCCTAACTAGTGCAGAGTAGAGCGGCAGAATGACTTCACGAGTTTTGCTTACAACACACCTGTTGATACAACCCAGAATCATATTTGCTTTTTTTGCAACGCCTTCTCCCAGCACCTCCCCCTCTAGCCCCCAATGCCCTTACCCTCTCCCCTCCCAGCATCACCCTGTCCCCCCTCCCACTGACACCCCCCCTCCTGCCCTTTTTCTCATTGACTCCACTTGGCATGTGTGTCTCCTCTACCCTGTCCCTAGGTGCTTTCCTCTTTCTTCCCCCCCCCCTGCACAAGCCCCTTCCACCCCTTCCCCTTTCTGCCTCTTCCACCCTCCCCCACCACAAAAGCCCCTTCCTCTCCCCCCCCCTCCGCCCTTCCTTGCCTTCAGCTTCTGCCTTACAGCTTGCAGGGCTGTCAGATGCCCCCGGGGCGCTGCACGGTGCTGTAGGGTGGGGCGGGGATCTTTTTTCAGGCGACCACATCTGTCCGCAGGATTCAAGCTGCCGGCGTGCCATGGGAGCGTTCTGAGTTTCGGATTTCAACATACAAGGGCTGGGACTTCGTTAATACAATGAATAACGTTTGACGTTGAAATGAGACAGATGTCAAACTGTTCTGTGGTTTCCCAAATCTAGGACATTGATTTAATTTCTCAAACTTTCCTATCGGCGTCATCGATGCAAAATGGCTTGGCCCGGCCAGTGACGGGCCACAGTTCTTAGTTAATTATATTTTTCTCCGTTACCACCCTCTTAACCTTTGGCTTGTAACTATGGATGCCCTGAAAGATCGGATCCAGACAAATCGGGAGTTTGTCCCAAACAATTTTGCATCCCTGTTAGAACTCAGGTATCCTGATGCCCTACACAGGTTGGGTCCGGGGTATCTGAAGGACCGTCTCCTCCCATATGCGCCTGCTGGGGGATTGAGGCGATGTACGTCTACACGGCCAGTTTTTGCGGCAGAAAACTATGCTAATGGGGGACTCATTTGCATGAGGGGCAATCTCATTTGCATATTTCCTGCTGATCCGTTTTTGCGCGAGGGGCTTTTGTGCAAAACCAAGCCGTGCGGACGTTTCCTTTTTGCACAAAACCCCCTTTTCCCGCAGGATTTATAGACCCCCTTCTCGGGTCAGACCCCTCCAGATCCCCCTCCTGCTGCATGGACAGGGCCCGATCCGGCTCCCCCTCCCCACCAGCCGGCCCGCTGCTCCCAGGGGGTGCGGCTGGGAAGTGGACACATGGCAGGGGGGTGTCTGCGCTGGGCCCAGGGCTGTTCGCTCCCCCCTGTCTCCAGTGTTTCCTCTGTGGATGGAGCTGGGGGAAGGGGAATTCGTGCGGCTGACAAGGCTCCAGCCTGCGGGGACCCAGCCAAGAGCAGCTCCTATCTCTGCTGAACAACACGGCCCCTGCATCCCCGCCCGCCCAGCCACCCATGGACTCTCCGACTCGGTTGGGGCTGCAGCCAGCCCTGGGGTAAACCCGGGCTCTGTCCGGGCCCGCCGTGGAGCTGCCGGTCGCAGGTGAGGGGCGCCCCGGGCACAGGGCTGGGCGGAGATGTGACTTTGCCCCCACAACCTGGCCTCTTCCTGCCCCCTCCTCACTCAGTCCCTCTAGATTCAGCTCAGCCCCCCCTTCACACCGCCTCCCCCCCGGGAAGAGGGTGCAAACCAGGCCCCTGTCCTTCCCTGCTCTGGAGACCCCTGGGGCAGGATCTGGGGCCGGGGGGGGCAGGGCCACCCCTATGCTGCTCCCCACACTGCCCCCCCGGCTCAGTGCCCAGGGTGGGGCTGTCCCTGTCCCAGTGGCTCTGCCCCACCCAGCCCGGGAGGCACCGTTCTGCGCCGGCGTTTGGAGCGAGAGGCGGGGGAGGGAGGCCGCCGGGCCCAGACAGCTGAGCAGCCCAGGTCGTGAGACCCGCCGGGACGAGGCCGGTCCCAGCCCTCCGGCTCGGGGCTCCCTGCACGGCGCCGGGCCACCGCCTCAGTGAGGGAGGGGGAGTGACGAGGAGCAACGGTCCCGTGAGCGAGGCGGGAGATCAGGAAAAACGATTTCCCGAGGCGGGTGGGGAGCGCTGGGCTGGGTTCCCTAGGGAGGGGTGGGCTCTCCATCCCTACAGGTGTGTCAGTCCCGGCTGGACCAAGCCCTGGCTGGGATGATGGAGTCGGGTTGGTCCTGCTTTGGGCAGGGGGCTGGACCCGATGCCTCCTGAGGTCTCTGCCCCCCTGGGGATTCAGGGAGCAAAGTCTCCCCAGGACCAGGGCCGGCCCTACCAGGAGGGGAGCTCAGGTGCCAGACTGTGGGGAGTGGGTTTGGCCCAAGGGAGGGGACAAAGGGGGCCCAAATGTTGAGCCCCCAGCAGAGACAGGCCCCGGTCAAAGCTTCAGTCCGGGAGGGTGCGGGGGGCAGGTTTGTATAAAATTGTAGTGGGGTCCAGAGCCCAAGCCATCCCCCACCCCAACCTCCCCCTCCCCAGGCTGCGGGAGTCTGGGGGAGGGTGCAGGCTGCAGGAAGAAGTGTGGGTGGAGGGGTGCAGGTAAGGGGAGAGGGTGTGGGTGGGGGGGTGCAGGCTCAGGGAGGGAGTGTGGGCAGGGGTGCAGGCTCAGGGAGGGGGTGAGTGAGAGGGGGTGCAGGCTCATGAGAGAGTGTGGGGGAGGAGGTGCAGCTTGGGGAGGGAGTGTGGGTGAAGGGGTGCAGGCTTGGGGAGGGGGTGTGGGTGGGTGACAGGGTGCAGGCTCGGGGAGGGGGTGTGGGTGGGTGACAGGGCGCAGGCTCGGGGAGGGGGTGTGGGTGGGTGACAGGGTGCAGTTTAGGGGATGGGGTGTGGGTGGGTGACAGGGTGCAGGCTCGGGGAGGAGGTGTAGGTGGGTGACAGGGTGCAGGCTCGGGGAGGGGGTGTGGGTGGGTGACAGGGTGCAGGCTCGGGGAGGAGGTGTAGGTGGGTGACAGGGTGCAGGCTCGGGGAGGGGGTGTGGGTGGGTGACAGGGTGCCGTATAGGGGAGGGGGTGTGGGTGGGGAGAGAGCACAGGCTTCATGAGGGGCTGTGGGTGGGGAGGGTGCAGGTTCGGGGAGGGGGTGGGTGGAGGGTGGAGGCTTGGGGAGGGGGTGTGGGTGGGGGGTGCAGGCTCAGGGAGGGTTATGGATGGGGAGGGGGTGCAGGCTTGGGGAAGGAGTGTGGGGGAGGGGGTGCAGGCTCAGGGAGGGCTATGGATGGGGAGGGGGTGCAGGCTTGGGGAAGGAGTGTGGGGGAGGGGGTGCAGGCTCAGGGAGGGGGTGGGTGGGTGGGGAGCAGGGCGTGCCGCAGAGCGATCCCTTGTTTGTTTCTCCCGACTCCTTTCCCTTCACTTATCTGGCTTTGCCACATTGAACCCAAACCTGCCTCCAGTCTTATCTGGCCCCGGGCTGGGCCGTCCCATGTGCGTTTTCTATCTGCCGCCTGCAGCCGCAGGGCCAGAAGGGACCTCAGGGGCCATTCCCTCCACGCCCTGCCAACGGTCACTTGCGTTTTGTGACCTGGGTAAACAGGGAGGTGACAAAATTTGCAGATGATACCAATCTGATAGCTTTCTTTGATAGGATAACGAGCCTTGTGGCTAAGGGAGAAGTGGTGGTTGTGGTATACCTAGACTTTAGTAAGGGGTTTGATACGGTCTCGCATGATATTCTTATTGATAAACTAGGGAAACACAACCTAGATGGGGCTACTATAAGGTGGGTGAATAACCGGCTGGATAACCGTACTCAGAGAGTCGTTATGAACGGTTCACAGTCCTGCTGGAAGGGCAGAACAAGGGGGGCTCCGCAGGGGTCTGGTTTGGGGCCGTTTCTGTTCAAGATCTTCATCAACGATTTAGATATCGGCATAGAGAGGAGGCTTATTAAGTTGCAGAAGATCCCACTCTGGGAGGAGTTGCGAGTGCTCTGGAGGACGGGTCAGAATTGGAACTGATCTGGACACACTGGAGAAATGGTCGGAGCTCAATAGGATGATGTCGAATAAGGAAAATGCAAAGTGCTCCACTTAGGAAGGAACAATCCGTGTCCCACACACACAGAACGGGAAGCGACTGTCTAGGAAGGAGTCCGGCAGAAAGGGATCGCGGGGTCAGAGTGGACTTACGCAAAATAGGAGTCAACAGTGTGATGCTGTTGCAAAAAAAAAGCCAACAGGATTCTGGGCGGCCTGAACCGGAGGGTGGTGAGCAAGACACGAGATGTCATTTTTCTGCTCTGCTCTGCACTGATCAGGCCTCAGCTGGAGACTTGTGTCCAGTTCTGGGCACCACATTTGGGGAAAGATGTGGAGAATTTGGAGAGGGTCCAGAGAAGAGCAACAAGAATGACGCAAGGTCGAGAGAACAGGAGCTAGGAGGGACGACTGAAAGAATTTGGCTTGTGTAGTTTGGAAAGGAGCAGACTGAGGGGGGACACGAGAGCGGTTTTCAGGTATCGAAAAGGGTGTCACAAAAAGGAGGGAAAAAACTTGTTCCCCTTGGCCTCTGAGGACAGGACAAGCAGCAATGGGCTTAAACTGCAGCAAGGGAGGTTGAGGTTGGACATTAGGAAAAACTTCCTCACTGTCAGGGGGGTGACACACTGGAATAAATTGCCCAGGGGGGTTGTGGAGTCTCCGTCCCTGGAGATATTGAAGAGCAGGTTGGACAGACGCCTGCCAGGGATGATCTAGCCGGTGCTTGGTTCTGCCGTGGGGACAGAGGACTGGACTCAATGCCCCTCCCTGTTCTAGTGCTCAGTGACTCTACGATTCTGGTGCGGCTGTTCCCAGATTTGCCCAGTACTCTGGGGAATGCTCATTTATCAGGGTTACCCTGATGGGACTGGGGGCAGGTTAACCGTTCTATCAGGGTGCTGTTGGTGCTTACTTGGGCTCTCATATGGAGCTGAATTCTCCCTGCTGCCAATTCCCCCTCCCACTGGAGCTCTCCTGCAGGAACTAGGTTCCTCAGGATGGGGTTCTTCCCACCTTAGCAACACACACAGACACTCACCCCACTAACAGAGCACGTCTGAGAGGACTGGGTACTCAGCACTCACACGCTGACCCCTCATATGTCCCTGGACTCAGCTGGCTGGTTTCACAGCAATGCCACACTGCACCCTCATGTGCCTTTGGACTCCGTGGGCTGGATTAAACAGCACTTTAAGCTGCTATCCTCATGCACCCCCAGGTTCAGCACCCCCTATCCCCACTTTCACACCACAGTCATTCACAGGTAAACCACACGATGAGCAAACCCCACAGGATTCTGGGCACTCCAGGGATCTTTTGCTTGGGTACAAGAAGCGTTGTTGCAGAGCGAATGGGGAAGCCAAAACAACCCCCCTTAAGGAAGAGTGAGCAAAAGAGAAAGTAAGAGAGAGAAGCAACCAGCTTAACAATGAAAGTGATTTATTTCTGAGTAGTGATATCAAAAAGTTACAATATTAAATCTAACAATTACCATATTAAATCTAAATTGAAACTTCCCAGAGCCCAGGAATCCAGAGGGAGAAACAGCCTGACTAGGGCAGGGTCAGGAGGCTATGCTTAGAGAGATGGTTGAGAGAGAGAGACCTCACCACTCCACGGAGCTTGCACTGATCGGGGTTCCCAGATGATGGTGGTAGCCGGGGGTCCAGAGGGCAGGAGAAAAGCAGGACAGAGCCCCCAGCACGATCAGACAGGAGATGAAGAAGTCTCAATGGGACTGATGCAGTTTAAGTCCAGGTATCAGAACAGTTTTCTTGGGGAAGGAGAGGAGTTTTATAGAGATAGTTCAAAGAGAAAGAGGAGAGACAACAGAGACTGATCACACCTGGTTATGGGGGATGTTCCTTGAACGAGCTCACAATGCAACTAGGCAGTGTCAGTATTTTAGGTGTCAATAGGATCGTTACTAGAATTGGTCTGATAATGACTAATTTGGGGGTGAGCAGGCTTGGGTTCATTAGCATCTGGAGCAGGGATTTCCCATCAGGCCGTGCTTCTCCGCTTTCGGTGTCCCATAGGGTCTGTCTACACTACCCCCCTAGTTCGAACTAGCGGGGGTAATGTAGTCATACGGAGTTGCAAATGAAGCCCGGGATTTGAATTTCCCAGGCTTCATTTGCATAAAGCCGGCTGGCGCCATTTTTAAATGCCGGCTAGTTCGGACTGCGTGCCGTTCGGATTAGGCTTCCCCCTTGTCTGAAGCAGCTAGGTGGGTCTTCCCCGGCCTTGTCATTGCTTTGTCTTTGATTCTAGCAGAGGCCTGAGGGAGGGGGATGGTTTTCCATGAATGTCACTCCCTGACTCCCCACGAGCACAAGGCTGACAGGCGACCATGTTCTGGTTCCCCAAGAATCACAGAGCTGGTGGGTAACACAGCGCGCGGGGCTGCCGACACGGCCGGCCTGCAGGAGCCCTGGGAGCCCCAGAAGCCCATCTGGGAGTGTCCCACCTGCAGCCCTGCTGCGCCGGCCGTCTCTTTGCCAGAGCGGGGAACCGGGGCCCCTCTGCTCTGGGTCTGTGGGTACCGGGCAGTGCGCTAGTGGTCGTATCTCTGAGCCATGGGCCGGGCCGGGAGATTCAAGCGGCCGAGGGGCTGTCGCTGCCTCCCCCTCACTCGCCCGCTGGTTTGTTGTTGCTCCTGTTCCCCCAGACCCAGCGACGATGACGAAGAAGGATCCCGCGTCCCCCCCTGGCTCCGCGCTGCCCGGCTACCTCACGCTCTGCCTCCTGCTGCAGGCTCCCAGGCTGGCCCCGGGTAGGTGCTCCGGCCTCCTCCTTGCCGGGTGGATATCCCTGTCTGCTCAACCCTGCCAAGGACATGGAGGAACGCCCGGGCACAGCTGGGGGCCCAGTAACCGCGTCTGCTACCGACACCAGGCTCCTGGGGTGTCCCCTGTGGTGCTTCTGTAACCCTCACACTGTCAATGACACTCACCCCGTGGTGAGTAGATTTCAGCCGGTCGCCCCATTCACCGGCGGTGCGGGTCTCGCACATGCACAGTGAAGGGCTGGCAAGTGGTTTTCGCCGCAATCGTCAAGCCCTGCTAACAGCCATTGATGGACCTAACCTCCATGAATGTATCTAGTTCATTTTTGAACCCTGAAGTCCTGGTCGTCACAGCATCCTCCGGCGAGGAGTTCCACAGGTTGGCTGTGCGCTGGGTGAAGAAAAACTTCCTTTGGTTTCTTTTAAACCTGCTACCTATTCATTTCATTGGGTGACCCCTAGTTGTTATATTATGGGAACAAGTCAATCATTTTCCTTATTCACTTTTTCCGCACCACTCATGGTTTTATAGACCTCTCCCCCCATCGTCTCCTCTTTTCTAAGCTGAAAAGTAACAGACTTTTTAATCTCTCTTCCTATGGGTCCTGTTCCAAACCCCTCCGCATTTTTGTTGCCCTTTTCTGAACCTTTTCCAAGGCCAAGGGAGATTTTTGGAGACGAAGCAACGACATCTGCATGCGGGATTCAAGCTGTGAGCGTCCCATGGATTTATACAGAGGAAATAAATTTATACAGAGGGGTCTCTGTCTTATTCTCTACCCCGTTTTTAATGATTCCTAACGTTGTCTGCTTTTTGGACATGGAGTGGATGTTTGCAGAGAACTACCCACAGTCACTCCAAGGTCTCTCTTGAGTAGCCAAATTACTCTCCATCCCATCGCATGTCGAATTGGGATTCTTTTTCCCAATCTGCCGTGTTTTATTTTTTCCAATGTGCCATTCACAATCCCTGAGGGGTGGGGCAGGTAACAGCTCCAGGGAGGTACCAGCCCAGGGAGAATTGCACGAACTGCATTAGACCAGATCCCAGAAGCCCAAGAAAACAAAAGCGTTTGGGTATAAAAGCTGGATGAGAACTGATCAGGGGCTTCAAGGTGCCGCAGGATTCCCCGTTGTTTGTGCCGACACAGACTAACCTCTGAAAGTTTTCTCCTTGTCCGTTTCCCAGCACAGTTCACAGTGATGGGACCTAAGTGCCCCATCGCTGCCTCCCTGGGTGGGGAGGCCGTCCTGTCCTGCCACCTCTCCCCCCGGATGAGCGCCGAGAGCATGGAGGTGAGATGGTCCCGATCCCGGTTCTCTGCAGCTGTGCATGTGTACCGCGACGGGCAGGACCAGTTCGGAGAGCAGATGCCGGAGTACCGAGGGAGAACGGAGCTCTTGAAACACAACATCACCGACGGGAAAGTTTCCCTGAGAATACGCGATATCCGGCCCTCCGACGAGGGGCAGTACACGTGTTTTTTCCAGTCCGGTGACTTTTATGAGGAAGCTTTATTGGAAGTGCAGGTGCCAGGTCAGTTACATTGTTTCGTAAACTCTGAAAACCCCCGACTGGTGCTTGGATTGTGACTCGCCGGAGTCTGGGGTGGGGTTAGTGGCCCAAATTTGACATTTGAGCCGGGGGTTAATGAGACACACAAACACCGCTAACCGGTCAGGTGACACTAACGCGTTGTGGTTATTCCCGTGACTTTGTGCACTCCTGGGGCTGAGCTTAGGTTTTGGGGGACTTTGGCGGGGCCCCACTTCTGCATTTATCATGCCAGAGAGGGGAAGGAGCCTATGACCCTGCAAAAGGGCTTTTTCGACAGAGGTGTCCACACTGAACGGACGCTCTCTCTCACGCCAGCTGTGATCGCTATGGGCGGAGTGGCCACCAGGGCCCTGTGCTTTTTCCTCTTCCCTCTTCTTCTGAAAAAACTCCCTCTTCCCCGGCCACACACGCCTTTTCCCGAAAGGGCTCTTCTGCAAAAAGGCTTCTTCCTTGTAGAAAGGTTTGCCCATTTTGGAAATACCCCTCTGGTCTTTTGATTTTTCTTGAAAGAACGTAATTGCAGTGTGGATGGAAGTGAAGTTTTTCTGCAAAAACTCTGCAGTGTAGACCCAGCCTTAGTCCCAGCAACACCCGCCGCAGGGCCCTGCCTTCGTGGGGTGCCTGTTTGCTCCCACGTCAATGACACTTTCTCTTGTAGAGCTGCTTATCCCATGGGACAACCCCTGGATGGTGACTCTCGGTGTGATCCTGGCTCTTTGGTTTGTTCTCATCGCCCTGGCCAGTTACTGCTTCTGGAGGCAGCACCGAGCGAAAGGTGATGTCAGGAGAGGGATGGCGGGAAGGGGGAAGGGCAGGATTGGTGAGAGGGATTTAAACAAATCCCAGAGTAGAGCTGTCGGGAGGAGGGTTTTGAGTCAGTGTCCGGGGGAGCTGCAGGCAGGGGGGCCGGGCTGAGGGGGAAGAGGGAGATGAAACCGTCAAGTCTGAACCGAGTCATGTCAAGTGGTTTCACCCTTCAGCTCCCACGATTGTTCCCGGCTCCGGCTGGGGCCAGGAGCTACCCCCGCTGGGGCGCTGCAGCTAAATGCAGTAGGAGCCTCTGAATTCCCATCCTGCACCTCACCCCACGGCCTTGCTCCTGGCTTCACGGGGTTAACACTGTCCGGTTGCGGAGGGACCCCCTTAGCTCTGGCCCGGTGGCTGGACGGGTCCTGATTTTCATCCCCTGCCCAGTCCTGCGCTGCCCGGGAGGTGCTGGGTCTGGCTGATGATGCAGGCTCATCCAGACTCAGTTTAAGGCAGCGTTTCTTAAGCTTTGTAAGACCGAGGAACACCAAAGAGAAAGGGGGAGGGGTGACAACAAGTTATTGAGAAAAACAGAAAAGGTTGCCTTCCCCATTAAGACAGAACGCAGTTTAAGAAACACTGAACTAAGGGAAACGCAGCCGTGTTAGTCTGGGCTAGCTGAAAGAAAACCAGGACTGTGCTGCACTTCCAAGGCTAAACCATCTTGTTAGTCTTTCAGGTGCTACGTAGTCCTGTTTTCTGCTCGATCTAAGAACTGGGACTTCCCAGCGGGAGGGTCTTTGGGACTCGCTTCCTTTCTGCTGGATAACGGGACTCCTTTCTCTGTTTGGTTTCCAGGCAAACTCCAGGAGGAGCATGGTAAGTTCCCTGCCCCGCACAGCCCCTGTGTGACTCTGTCTCCCACTGGGCGACTCACCCCTCTCTCTGTTTTGTTTCCAGGCAAACTCCAGGGGGAGCTCAGTAAGTTCCCTCCCACCGCCCCGCACAGCCCCTGTGTGACTCAGTCTCCCACTGGGCGACTCACCCCTCTCTCTGTTTGGTTGCAGGGTGGAGATGCGCCCAGCTCTGCGCAGGTACTGTCCAGCCCCTGGGATTGTAGCCACCCCGGGCAGTTACACAAACGCCAGTGGGGGCTGGGAGACCCTGGACGGGAGGGGGAGTTGGTTCTACGGCCAGAGCTGGCTGGGAGCTCGTTCAGTCAAAGCTCCTGCCCTAAGCTCCAGAGGTCCCGGGTTCGATTCTGCCTGCTGGTGTGAGACCCGCCCAGCCCAGTAACGCCCAGCAGAGCCTGGGCCAGGCAGCCCCGTGTGACCCCGGCAGGGTCTGTGTGTTCGCTCTGCCGGGTGCCTTGGGGAGCCCCCCAGGGCTGGAGGGGACCGGGCGAGGTCTCCTAAGGCAGCTCCATGGGCAGGGCCGGACCAGCCTGGCAGGGAGTTATCCAGCCAGTTGGTAGCAGGGAGGGGAGCCCACTGCCCTGGGCCGGGGTGGGGATGTGGCAGCGCGGGGGGGCACCAACCTCACCAAGCAATTTTGCATCAACCCGGCTCTGGGACCGGCTGTTGAACCTGCAGGGGTGGCAAGGGCAGCCGGGGGGGCTGGGGCTGCCCCTGTCCCAGCCCCTCCCCCCACTCCTACCCTTCCCCCCATTGTCTTCTGCCAGGCAGAGGGGCCCTGACTCCCCTCAGACAATCTCCCTCCGCCCTTAGTGATTAACGGGGGGGCAGGTTAATTTCCTGCTGACCCCAGGGACCCGGCCCTGCCCCCGGCCCTGACTCTGTGACTCTCTCCCCAGTGGATGTGACGCTGGATCCAGACACGGCTCATCCCGAACTCGTCCTGTCTGAGGATGGGAAAAGCGTGAGACTCGGAGACACGCGGCAGGATCTGCCCGACACCCCCGAGAGATTTGATTATTTTGTCTCTGTGCTGGGCGCCGAGGGGTTCGCGGGCGGGAGGCGTTACTGGGAGGTGGAGGTGGGAGACAAGACAGGCTGGGACCTGGGGGTTTGCAGGGAATCTGTGAGCAGGAAGGGGAAGGTCACACTCTCACCTGGGAGAGGATACTGGGTCGTGTGGCTGAGGGATGGGGAATACAAGGCCCGCACCTCTCCCCCGACTCTCCTCTCTGTGAGCGCCAGGCCCAGCCGGGTGGGGGTTTTCCTGGACTACGAGGCGGGCGAGGTCTCGTTTTACAATGTGACTGACAGGTCCCATCTCTTCACCTTCACCGGCACCTTCTCCGGGACGCTGCACCCGTATTTCCATCCTGGGGGCACCAACGCGGAGCCGCTGACCATCTGCCCGGTTCTGGCCCAGGCCAGAGGGGATCCCAGCCCAGCCCAGCCAGCGAGGAGAGGGGAGCTCAGCAGGGAGAGCCGAGCGAACAAGCTGAGGCAGAGGGTAGGGAGTAGGAAATACGTCACTGCTCCAGCGAGGCTGGGAACACCCCAAATGGTCCCTGCTAGCGTTGGCCCGGCCCTGCCCAAACTGGCTGGCGGCTCCGCCCTCGTTGGCCCTCCTGGGGAAATTGAGGCTGCGGGGGTCGATCTTCCGGTGTGCAACTGAGCGGCTCTAGCGAGGACCTGACTACTGGGTCCCTCAGGGGCACTTCCTCAGCCCAGCTGGGGAAAGCAGCAAAAACTCCACCCCTTCTGTCACGTTACTGGATCTTGAGGGGAGCAGCCAGATCACTGCTGCACCCCTAGGTGGGGGTGTTGGCCCCAAGAATGGTATAGGAGGGGGCCATGTGAGGTACTGAATAGAAGCTACTGTTTGCTGATCCTGTGTACGCTATTTATGAGAGTGTAGAATGTCTGTGTGAGTAGGTAGGAATCTGTAATCTGTGTGGATACTAAATATTTCTCTGCATGTGGTTGAGCATTGGGCAGAGCCTAGGCCTGTGGACATGCTAATTAGCCAGGCCCTGTAGGACAATGGCACTTGATGGGCCAAGGACACACCCAAAGAATGGGGTTTGTCACCTGAGAGCAGCCAGCAGGGAACATAGAGATTGGCCTCTGACCAGGTGACTTGCTGCATACAAGAAGAGGCCAGGAAGGAGGTATAAAGAGGCCATGTGGTCGATGCCATTTTTTTCTCAGCTCAGCACTTCATCCCAGAGGCAGCACTGCAGGGATTGAAGAGCCCGGAAGACCTGTGAACCCATCCTGATCGTTGGATGTGCAACAAGAACTTTTAAACCAGCAGCTGTAACATCTCTGCTAGAGCCTGCATCGAGAACTGGGAGATTCGGTGCATGTAACGTACTGTACTTTAATAACCTGACTCTCAGGCTTTTCTTTCCTGTAATAATAAACCTTTAGATATAGATTCTAAAGGATTGGCCCAGCGTGATTTGTGGGTAAGGTCCAGAGGGTAAATTGACCAGGGATCTGTGGCTGGTTTCTTGGAACCGGACAGAACTTGTTCGGGGTAGGTGGGATTGGGTGCTAGGACCCCCCACCTGTGTATAGGCCCGGGGCCATCTGGGGCACGGATATTGCTGGGGTGTCGGAGGGGTTTTGCTCGGGAGGCTTCAGGCAGGCAGCTGAAGCGCTCTGTGGGACTGGTTTGTGGCCTGTGTGGAGAGGTCACCAGTCAGGGGCTGTAAGGAGCCCCGGATTTGAGCAATTCGCCCTGAGCGGACGCCCTCAGCTGTGCCCAGACACGGCCCGGTCCGTCACAGTCCTTCCACCTGAAGCCACTCCCCTTCCCTGAGACCACGCCCCTTCAACCTTTCCCCCTTCCCAACCCCAGCTGAGGATCAGGGCTGCTGCAGGGTGCAACCTGACCTTCTCCCGCACGGCCCCACCATTCCTTGGCCATGGCGGAGCCATGGAGCCCCAGTCCCCCAAGATGGCCGGGCAGTGGAGGCTGTTTCCCTCGCCTATGGTACCCGCCTTTCAGGTCCCACTTGCTGCAGCCGGGAGAGCAAATCCCCTTCCTGCCGCAGACCGGAGCCGGGCTCCCTGAGTTTCCTGCTTGTAGCTAGAAATGGGGCAGAGGGTACCACTCGCACAGAGGAAGGAGCTGATGGGGGGGGGGGCAATTGGGGGTCAGGAGCCCAGTTATAGGGGTGGTAGCCTCTCCCCTGTACCTGAGGTGAGGCCCTTCTCTGGGTCCCAGGGGATGTATTTTTATTTCTCCTGGGGGCTGTGAGGCAGGCGGGGAGAGTGAAATGCTCCGGTGTTTCCCCCGGGCTGCCCTGAGGCCTTGCGGGCAGTTCGGGGCCCCCAGGCGTGGCCGGACCTGTGGGCACTGGCAGAGGCGGGACAGAACCGATCCGGGACTGGCTGGCAAAGTGAAATACGCCCCAATGAAGCACAGAGGTGCCTGGGGAAAGCAGGCAGCTGTCCAGGGTGGGCTGCCTGTTACGGCAAAGCGCAGGGGAGAGCGGTGAGGAGTCCCAGGCTGAGCGTAAGAAAGGGAGGGGACGGGGCGGCTGCCCAGAGAACGCTTTGTGGGTCTGCAGCAGGGGGAATGGACCACCGTGCCCGGGACTGGTCAGACACCCAGGCCAGGAGAAAGACAGAGTCTCACGGTCGGTTTCTCCCAGTCCTAGCTGGGGTGCGGGGGAGATTTCTGCAGCAGACGCACTGTGGTGACTGCTCACAGGAGTTAGCTTTTTCTTTTTTCTTTTTTTAAACATAAAATAAGTCTCCTTCCCAAACCTGTCATAAAATCCCCTTTTAGCAACTTTCCTTTCTAGCCACAAAAATGGGGCGGTGCGATTTGTGCCTCACTTTGCCATGGAACGGCGTTGGAGAAGGCTGAACCTGGGACACCGGTTAATTTAATAAACGCCGCCCTGCATCTATTGAGGATTGGCACGTGGGCTAAGAACGCCGTGGACGACAGCCAAGCCCTAGTGGAATGGGCTGGGGATAGCAAGTGATGGAGAGAAGAATAGAGAGGGCGGGGCTTCAAGGAAGGGGCGGGACTTCAAGGAAGGGGCGGGGTGGTAGATCTTCACCTGTCAAATGAAGCATTTACAATTATACATTTTGTTCTCGGCTATTTTGTAAATCTAAAACCAAGTATCGATAATTCTATATTTTTTTCTGCCAATAACAAAGTCTCCGTGTGACACCTGTGACTGACCAGTATCTGCCAGTGTCTTGAAGTCTGGGTTGTAGTCTGAGATTGCTAGTCGTATACAGTCCATCAGATGGGCATCTGTGATCCTGCGCTCAGCCCGGGAAGCTTGCTCCAGCACAGCTGGAACTAGACGCAGCCTCCCTGGGCTGAGTGCAGGGCAGCCGGGCTGGAGGGAAGAGAAGCAGCTGCCTGGTCAGCTGGCCATGGCGCCAAGCTCCACGTGGGCAGGCTCAGAGGAGAAGCCGCCAATCAGCTGGAGCGTGGGGCAGCCTCTTTCAGCCGAAAGCCACAGTCAGCTGGCTGGGGTGTTTCAGCCCTCCTGACCTCCCAGCTCCCACCATTCCTCACAGCTACTCATCTGTGTTGTTGCTCGGTGAGGAGCTGCTCCTCAAATGAGTAAATCTAATGTAAATGTCCTGCACAGGTGCGCAGTTCAGAGAGGGCTCAAGAGCTACTCTTAGAGCCCCTGAGATCGACCGGGAGATCGCGATCGACTGGTTGGTGACCAGGGGTGTAGCGCCTGCTCCCTCTCGTCTGCATGAGGTTTAGGGTAGAAAACTGGGAGATCTATCTCTTGCGACATATGGAACGGGGACACTACTTTAGGCAGGCATGCTGGGTGAGGGCGGAGGGTCACCTTATCCCTGGAGAACACCGTATACGGTGGTTCCGAGGACAGGGCCCGCAGCTCTGAGACCCTCCTAGCCGAGGTAATAGCCACCAGGAACACCACCTTCCAGGACAGGTGAGACAGGGAACAGGTAGCGAGCGGCTCGAATGACATAAGAGACCTCGCCCGACGTTCTGAGTGAGCAGGTCCGGGGCCTGCGGGAGGATGATGGGGGCCTCCGTCACGAGGGTCGTGTATCAGCGTTGGCAGGGCCACGCCGGGGCAATGAGGATCACCGTTGCCCGGAGCCTCCTGACCCGTAAGAGGACCTCATGAATAAGGGGAAATGGGAGAAACGCGTATAGGAGGCCCCTGGGCCATAGCCCTATCAAGGTGTCCCCCAGGGACCCGCTCCCCCTCCCCCTGTACGAGTAGAACGTGGGGCATTTCCTGTTGCTGGCCGAAGCAAACAGGTCTAGGAGGGGAGCACCCCGCCTCAGGGACACCACATACCTTGGGTCCTCAGGTCGTCCAGGTGGGCTCCCCAGCCTGCTTCCGAGGCGTCTGCGCCCAGCTGCATGGCGGGGGGGGGGGAGCCTAAACGGTACCCCGCTGCAGACCTCGTCCTCCCTCATCCAGCAATCCAGCGTTGACAGGACCGCGGACGGAACGGTGGCCATCCTGTCCATGTGGTCCCGTGCCGGCCTGTAAACGCTCAACTGCCACGACTGGAGCGGGCGCGGTCTCCACCTGGCGTGCCGAAGCATTTACGTACAGGCTGCCATGTGCCCCGGGACTTTCAGGCACCATCTCACCATGGTCAGGGGGGCAGTCTGAAACTCCCCCTCGTGGTGTCCAGTCGTGCCCCCACGAACTCGATGACCTGCATGGGGGTTAGGGTCGACTTTGCCTCGTTCACCCAGAGTCCTAACTGGTCTAAAGTCTGTCTGGTCAAAAGTATGGACCGCTGAACCTGCTCCCTCCACCGCCCCCTGAGAAGCCAGTCGTCCAGGTAAGGGTAGAGACATGGATCCCTTCCTTCCTTTGCATGGCTGCCACTACCACCATGCATTAGGGGCTGTGGAGAGGCCCTGACAAAGAGCCAAGATAGGGGTGGATACAGTGCAAAGAGCCGAAAGAAATTGAGCAAAAAAAAAAAAAAATGCTGCCCCTTTAAGAGCCATGTGTGGTCCAAGCAGGCTTCCGATGTCCACAACGTCAGATCTCGCTGCCCCAAGCGGCGCCCTGACCAGACAAGGAGAAAAAGTCAGCGCAGGGCAACACAGAACAGCTGTGGGTGCGGGAGCTGTAATTTTTCCTTTGAAGAGCCGCATGCGGTTCGCGAGCCGCGGGTTGGTCACCCCGATCTAGGTGTCGCTAGAACGGTTGGGCTTGCTCCAGTTGCAATATGGGGTTCAGAACAGGGGGGATCCATCCGAGCCAGAAAAATCTGCTCATTGAACAGGTTGGTGCGTCCCGTGAAAGGCTTCGTCTAAACTACACACGTTTTTTGAAAGATATTTTCGAAAAAGCCTCTTTTGAAAAATAGCATCTAGACTACAAGCAGTGTTTTCGAACAGCAAGCCGCTTTTTCGAAAGAGAGCACCCAATGCTCTCTTTCAAAAAAGCACAGTTTACGTTGCATAGCGCCTTTTTTTTGAAAGAGCACTTTCGAAACAAGGCGTTCTTCCTCGTAAAACGAGGTGTTCCGCAGTTGAAAACATGGCTGCATTCTTTCGAAAGAATGCGGCAGCAGTCTAGACGCAGGGGAAGTTTTTTCGAAAAAAGACCACCCCTCCTGTAGTCTAGACACACCGTTCCCTAACGAGTGTTCTCCAGAGGTGTTGCTCATGTCCATGCCACATGCACCGGTGCCAGAAAATCTCCCCTAAACTATCAGCTGCAATCGCGTTCTAGGAGATCGCACACCACCCTGTCCATGAAGTTGTCGTGTGGTTCAACTTTTAGACCCAAAGGAAACCAGGACATTCCAGCAAGATTTAGCCACGTCCTTTTGTATTGCACGCGTTAAGCCGTTCACACAGTGGTTTACGTCTGACCAGCCTTACAAACCACAACTAGACAATGGAAAGTATTGGAGGGTTAAAATGCAAAGCAATTCATACAACGCCCAGCCTTGCAAGAGCAATGAAGAGAAGAGCTTATAGTACAATAATGAAGCCTCGTTCACTTACACGTCACCCGTATGCCGCCTTAGTACCAGGCAGGAGGCCACGGTCTCTTTGGTTCCCACCCGTCAGGACACCAGGGACTGAGTTGCCGGTGTGATGGGTCCGTACCGTCTCGTTATAGCAAAACCAGGACGTGTGGGTCCATTCTGCTCCCTCCCTCCCACTGATTGTCGTTTCTACCCCTCTGTACTCAACTTAGTCGGTCTAGCCATAGCGACCAATCAATGGCATATCACATAAGACAGTGTTTCTCAACCGGCAGTACGAGGACCCTTAGGTCGAGAGAAGCCTGGGGGCACTGAAATTTGGAAAAACTGAATTTTTGTTTTAACTTCTACTGCGCTTTACTATTTTTGTACTTTTTACACTCAAAAATGTCATCACCCGCCCAGCGACCTGTGAGGAAAACCCCGCGCACCCTGCCTCTAGGATGGGCAGCCCCGAACTGTCCGGCTGTCGGCCTTTTATGTCCTCTCAGGTGGGAGACCCCTGCTAGGGAGACCCCGCAGCGTCCGCCCCTGCTAGGAGACCCCACAGCGTCCGCCCCTGCTAGGAGACCCCGCAGCGTCCGCCCCTGCTAGGAGACCCCGTGCGATGTACTTCTGAGGTAAATCCGGTTTAAACTGGAACTTGTTTACTTGTTTTTTGCCAAAGGCGGGAAAATCAGGATCTGCCAGACCCAGGGCACGTGGCTCGTCTTCCATTTTGTTTTACAAAATCGATGCCAGTTCCTCCATTTTGATTGGAACAGGGATACCCTGTCATATACAACATGTCAAACCAAACATACATTACACGCCAAACATTGAACTACCCTTACAGCTGGTGGGGAAGGCTGGAGATTGAGGGATGCATGGTGGGAGTTTCTCCAGAGAAGTGGGAATGCTGGGAGGGGTGTGTGTGCCAAATTGGGAGTGTGGCCTAGTGGTTAGCGCTGAGGGGTGGGGAAACAGGAGTCAGGACTCATGGCTGTGAACAAGTGCCAGATGCTTTCCCTCCCCTCTCTCTGTGTCCATTTCTCTGACCGTGGAGAGACGAGCCATCCGACTCCAGAGTCAGTGGTGAGGCGGGGCGGCGAATTGTGGTGCATTTAGCAGCTCAGGGACATGCAAGTCCTTGAGAGGAAACATTTTTTTTACTGCCATTCCTGTCTTTTCCCGGAAAGGCAGGGTTGGGACAGAGGGTGTGGTCGGCTTTGAGGACCAGGCGTGAGTTGGTGAATTTCCTTTCCCGGTGGCCGTCAAGGAACCAGTCCCATTCCGGGCACATCCTGTGATCCTGGCACAACACAGAGTGAATATCCAAATGACCGGCCCCGACAGAGGTGGGGACATCAAGATCCTTTCTGGGTGCGGCCGGCTTTTCTTGGGATTTTACGGAGAATTAGAGTGAAAAAGCAAAATCGCTCTGCCAACTTCTCAAAAAGATCAGAAACGGACGTGGGAACCAGCGCAGAGGGATGCAGTGGTAGCGCTTACAGATGCTTTGATGGCATTTCCTGACCCCCAGAAACCCTTCCATCCAGTTTGGGCAGGGCCGGGCCAGCACTACTAGGAACCATTTGGCGTGTACCCAGCCTCGCTGGAGCAGAGAGGTGTCTCCTCCTCCCTACCCTCTGCCTCAGCCTGGCTGGGGGAATCGCTCGGCTCTCCCTGCTGAGATCCTCTCTCCTCGCTGGCTGGGCTGGGATCCTCTCCGGCCTGGGCTGGCGCCAGGCAGATGGTCAGGGGAGCCGCGTTGGTGCCCCCGGCGTTGAGACCGGGACAGAAGAAAGGGCGCAGCGTCCCGGAGAAGGTGTCGGTGAAGGTGAAGAGTCGGGACCTGTCTGTCACATTGTAAAACGAGACCTCGCCCGCCTCGTAGTCCAGGAAAACCCCCACCCGGCTGGGCCTGGCGCTCACAGAGAGGAGGGTCGGGGGAGAGGTGCGGGCCTTGTATTCCTCATCCCTCAGCCACACGACCCAGTATCCGTTCTCAGGTGAGTATGCGATCTCCTCCTTCCTGCTTGCAGATTCCCGGCAAACCCCCAGGTCCCAGGCAGGCTTGTCCCCCACCTCCACCTCCCAGTAACGCCTCCCGCCCGCGAACCCCTCGGCGCCCAGCACACAGACACAAGGGTCAAATCTCTCGGGGGTGTCGGGCAGATCCTGGCGCGTGTCTCCGTGTCTCACGCTTTTCCCATCCTCAGACAGGACGAGTTTGGGATGAGCCGTGTCTGGATCCAGCGTCACGTCCACTGGGGAGAGAGTCACAGAGTCAGGGCCGGGGGCAGGGGTGGGTCCCTGGGGTCAGCGGGAAATTAACCTGCCCCCCCTCCATTAATCACTGTATGTGAGTGTCAGTGAGGCGGGCGCAGCGAGGACGGGGATGCGGCCAGTCACCGCGACTCTCTGGGCCTGGATCTCGGCCCACAGACCCGGCTGCCCGTGTGGGGGTCACACAAGGAGCCGCATTAGGGGAGCTCTCCCGGGCCCCTCCGGCCTGGCTCAGAGCTGTTCTGAGACCTCTGTGTTGCTGGTGGCACACGGGGAGCGAACAGAGACCCTGACAGCTGGCACCTCCGTGGCCCTGCCGGGGGTCGGGGCTGCTAATACCAGGCTCTGCTGGGCGTTACTGGGCAGTGGGAGGAATCAAACCTGGGACCCTCGGGAGCTTAGTGCAGGAGCCTCCACACCACGATCTGCAAGCCAGCCAGCCCTCCGCTAGGCCTGGAGAACTGACTCCCCTTCCCCTTCCCTGTCCGGGGTCTCCCACCCCCCACTGGCGTTTGTGTAACTGCCCAGGGTGGCTACAATCCCAGGGGCTGGACAGTACCTGCGCAGAGCTGGGCGCATCTCCACCCTGCAACCGAACAGAGAGAGGGGTGAGTCGCCCAGTGGGAGACAGAGTCACTCAGGGGCTGTGCGGGGCGGGGGGCAGAGGGAGGGAACTTACCGAGCTCCACCTGGAGTCTTCCTGGAAACCAAACAGAGAAATGAGTCCCGTTATCCTGGAGGAAGGAAGCGAGTCCCAAAGACCCTCCCGCAGGGACGTCCCAGTCCTGAGATTGAGCCTGGACGGGGCTGCGTGATCAGCCAGACCCAGTACGTCCCGGGCAGCGCAGGACTGGGTGCGGGATGAAAATCAGGACCCATCCAGCCACCGGGCCAGGGCTAAGGGTGTCCCTCTGCAACTGGACAGTGTTAACCCCGTGAAGCCAGGAGAAAGGAGCACAAAGTAACAGAAGAACATCCAGACGGGGTCAGACCCAAGTGTCCTCGCTGCCCACAGTAGCCAGGGCCAGGTGCCCCAGAGAGAGAGAACAGAACAGGGAATGATCAAGTGACCTCTCTCCTGCCGTCCATCTCCACCCTCTGCCCGACGCTGGGGACACCATTCCTTACCCAGCCTGGCTAATAGCCATTAATGAACCTAACCTCCGTGAATGTATCTAGTTCTCTTTTAAACCCTGTTACAATCCTAGCCTTCGCTACCTCCTCCGGCGAGGAGTTCCACAGATTGACTGCACTGTGTGAAGAAAAACTTTTATTTATTTAAAACCTGCTGCCCATTCATTTCAATGAGTGGCCCTGAATTCTTATATTGTGGGAACAAGTCAATCACTTTTCCTTATTCACTTTCCCCACACCGCTCATGATTTATAGACCTCTGTCCTATCCCCCTTAGTTTCCTCTTTTCCAAGCTGAAAAGTCCCCGTCCCTTTAATCTCTCCTCATATGGGACCCGTTCTAAACCCCTCCGCATTTTAGTTGCCCTTCTCTGAACCTTTTCTAATCCCAAAATATCTTTTTGGAGAGGAGGAGGCCACATCTGTATGCAGTACTCCAGATGTGTGCGACCCATGGATTCAGCTAAGGGTAATAAGATATTCTCCGTCTTATTCTCGCTCCCTTTTTTTAATGATTCCCAACATCCTGTCTGATTTTTTGCCTGCCGCTGCGCACTGCCTGGACATCTTCAGAGAACTAGCCACCATGACTCCAAGATCTCTTTCCTGATTAGTTATAGCTAAATTAGCCCCTATCGTATTGTATGTCTAGTTGGGGATAATTTTTCCTCTTTGCCATTTACAGTCACACAGGGGCTGTACGGGGCAGGGAGAAGGAGAGAGGGAACTTACCATGCTCCTCTTGGAGTTCGTCTGGAAACCAAACAGAGAAAGGAGTCCCGTTATCCGGCAGAAAGGAAGTGAGTCCCGAAGACCCTCCCGCAGGGAAGTCCCAGTCCTGAGATTGAGTCTGGACGGGTAATGATCAAGCGACCTCTCTCCTGCCATCCATCTCCTCCCTCTAACCAAAGCTGGCGACACTATTCCTTACCCATCCTGGCCAATAGCTATTGATGGACCTAACCTCTGTGAATGTATTTAGTTCTCTTTTAAACCCTGTTACAGTCCTAGCCTTCCCAACCTCCTCCGGCGAGGAGTTCCACAGGTTGACGGTGAGCTGTGTGAAGAAGAATTTCCTTTTCTTTGTTTTAAACTTGCTGCCCGTTTATTTCATTGGCTTACCCCTAGTTCTTATATTATGAGAACAAGTCAAGAACTTTTCCTTATTCACTTTCTCCGCACCACTCATGATTTTATAAACCTCTGTCCTATCCCCCCTCAGCCTCCTCTTTTCCAAGCTGAAAAGTCCCATCTCTTTAATCTCTCTTCACCCGTTCCAAATTCCTCAGCATGTTTGTGGTGCGTCTCTGAACCTTTTCTCATGCCAAAATACATTTGGGGATATTTTTTCCTATGTGCCATTTACAATCCATGAGGAGCGTGGTGATTCTTTTCCACCCTGCAACCAAACGCAGAGAGAGGGGTGGGTCGCCCGGAGTGGGAGACAGAGTCACACAGGGGCTGTGCGGGACAGGGGGGAGAAGGGAGGGAACTTACCGAGCTCCGCCTCCACTTCGTCTGCAAACCAAACAGAGAAAGGAGTCCGGTTATCCTGCAGGAAGGAAGCGAGTCCCGAAGACCCTCCCGCAGGGACGTCCCAGTCCTGAGATTGAGCCTGGATGGGGCTGCGTGATCAGCCAGACCCAGCACCTCCCAGGCAGCGCAGGACTCGGCACGGGATGAAAATCAGGACCCGTCCAGCCACCGGGCCAGGGCTAAGGGGATCTCTACACAACTGGACAGTGTTAACCCCGTGAAGCCAGGAATAAGGCTATGGGGTGAGGTGCAGGATGGGAATTTGCAGGCGAATATGGAAGCTGAAGGGGGAATCACCAGGGTTAAAAATCAACCCCAGGGCATGGAAACCAGGAGATTCAGCTGAGAAAACCCTCGGGGGGCGATTTTCACAGCTGCCTTGGAGTTTGCATATTCAGTGCCCGGTAATTTGTGAATTCAGACCCCTGGGGCAGTTTTGAAATGGGGATGTCAGCGAGTACTGGACGACTCACTCCCCCACCTCGCTGCCGCTGTGTCAGAGGCAGCAAGGGGGGGAGAGGAGGAGCCAGCGCTGGGAGGGGGCTGGTTTCAAAGCTGTCTGCACCCCTGGCTCCTAATTTAAACTGCAGAGCAGCAGAGGGGGTAGCGCCTGGCCCCAGCATGAGCCAGGACTGAGCAAACCTTCCCGTATCGACGAATCGTTAAAACTGAAGGGTGAAACCACTTGGCATGACTCAGTTCAGACTTAACATTTTCAGCTCCCTCTTCCCCCTCAGCCCGGCTCCCGCTGCCTGCAGCTCCTCCGGACACTCATCCCGATAGCTCAACTTTGGGATTTGTTTTTAAATCGCTTTCACCAGCCCCCCCGCCACCATCCCCCCGCTCCCCGCCATTCCTCTCTCTACGTCACCTTTTGCTTCGTAGTGCCTAGCGAAGCAGTAACTGCCCAGAGGGATGAGACCAGCCAGGAGAGTCAGGGTCACGCCCATGGCCACTATCCACGGCTTGTCCCTCGAGAAAAACTGTTCTGCAAGAGAAAGTGTCATGCTGTGACTAAGCGTTTGCCTACACTGCAGGTTTTGCAGAAAAACTTCACTTAGTCCACACTGCAATTGCATTCTTTTCGGAAAAAAACAAAAGTCCTGAAGGGTTTTTCCAACGTTGGTAAACTTCTTTCTACGAGGAAGAAGCCTTTTTACGACAGCACTCTTTGGGTGTGTCTAGACTACAGGGTTTTGTCGACAAAAGTGGACTTTTGTCGACAAAACTAGACCTGCGTCCACACTGCCTTTGAGTTATGTCGACAGAACGTTGACAAAACTCAGCCGTTTTGTCGACGTATGTAAACCTCATTCGACGAGGAATAACGCCTTTTATCGACAGAGTTCTGTCGATAGAAGGCATTATTGCAGCTATACTGTCCTTTGCGTCCACACTGTTATATCGACAAAGCGGCTTGCTTTGTCGACAGAACTGGATGTCGTCTAGATGCTCTATGTCGACATAAGTTTTGTCGACAGATTCTGTCGACAAAACTTATGTCAACGTAAGCATGTAGTCTAGACATACCCCTACTGTCGACAAAGAGCGTCTAGACGACATCCAGTTCTGTCGACAAAGCAAGCCGCTTTGTCGACATAGCAATGTGGACGCAAAGGACAGTGTAGATGCAATAACGCCTTCTATCGATAGAACTCTGTCGATAAAAGGCGTTATTCCTTGTAGAATGACGTTTACATACGTCAACAAAACTACTGAGTTAACTGTTGACATAACTCAAAGGCAGTGTAGACGCAGGTATAGTTTTGTCGACAAAAGTCCACTTTTGTCGACAAAACCCTGTAGTCTAGACACACCCTCAGTGTGGACGCTCTCTGTCGAAAAAGCAGATTACGCTTTGGCAGTGTGGACGCTCTCTTCCGAAGAAGTTTTTTCAGATCTCTTTCAGAAAAGCTTCTTCCAAAAGAAGCCTGCAATCTAGACATAGCCTCAGTGTTCACCAAGTTAGTTGTCAGATAACAATACATAAAACCAGGACCGTTTTTTTCCTAAAAATTGAAACATTCCTAGGTACATTTTTTGTTTCTGCTTACTATGAGCCTGAGCTTTCCCTGCTGGTATTTTCAGATGTCATCTAAGTAGCAAGTTCTCAAGAAGTTCTCTGCACCTTGAAGGCTCACACCCAGAAACTGGACACACAACGGTCAATACTCAGCCAGCGTCTCCGGCATCTCCGGGCTCTGACCTGCTATGGAAACCGCCGACTCTCTCTCCTGGTTGAGACGGGGGTTCCAGACCCGGCAGGACACTTTCCGGCTGGACCGTTCCGTTAGAACGATGGCAATCTCTGTCCCAAACAGGCCCCCGGCCTCCTGGGAGCTGCTTTCCGAGGCTGATGGCAGGCGCTGCCCCTGTTGATCTCTCCACTCAACCTGGGGCTTGGGGAACCATCCGGAGGATCGACACACCAGCCGGATCCTTCTGTCCTGATGTCCCTCCACCGCGATGTCAGGAACAGAGCCCAGCCCTACAGATGAAATAAAAGAACTTGTGATAATCCCACAGTGCCCAGTGCTCACCCACAGCTTCATCATCCTTCCTGTGTGAGCAAAAGCCATTTCCTGTTCAGCTAAGGACTGACTGTGGGTCCGCGAGTGGGGCTCATCAAGTTAACCTGGGCAGGGTCCAGTGCCATACAGTTCTTCTTAACGCCAGGGCTGTTCTCTGCACACACGTGTTCCCGTTTGGTTCAAGTGGCTCGGATCACCCGGCCCAAACCGCTCTCGAATCAAGAAGGACCCAGCTCCGGCAAAATCCCAGAGCGCAGAAGTGCAGGGAAGGAATAGTTCGTGCACAGCAGGGCTGGGAGGGGTTGTCCGAGTGTGGTGGGGAAGGGATTGTGACAGGCAGATGAAACACAGATGGAGGGGGGAAAACCTGGGTTTGTTATGTGTGTTCAGCTGAAATGCAAAACAAACAACATGTGACAACTTAGAATTCACTGCCATCATGAATATGCAGAAGTTTCTGTGCCGACTCCAGTGCACAGCTCTGCTGTGTGCCTCAGTTTCCCATCTGTAAAATGGGGAGAGTGAGGTAAAGTTCTTGCTCCACACAGGGACTGCAGCAGCAGGGCAGGCGGACACACGCTGCGGGACATTGTACAAACAACAACACCTTCCTGTAATCATGTGATCTCATGTCCATTCACCGACAAAACTGTAGAAACTGCCTGACCACCTTAACCCTGAGTTATCTCCTGCCCTGCCACACGGCTGAGTTCAGCAAAACTCAGACACCTCTGAAAACAAGAAAATTCATAGTGAAGGTTAACACCAAATAACCTTAACTCTGCCCCTTGGAATCTGGCAGCACCCCCTGGGAATTGGCAGCATGTGCTGCCGCTGCATTCACTGGGCTCGGCGTAGCTGTAATGACTAATGCAGGGAATATCAGAGCCTATTGGCCGAGCTGTTGCTGTGCTTTGTGGGAGAGGCAGGGGTACCCTGACGGATCAATCATGCCTCATTTCAGCTCTAAGCAGTGCAGGTTCTGTTCCTTCCCACGGGGACTGTCAGCAGCCTGGGGTTGGACATGACAGTGATCTCCAAGGCTGGGAGAGGGGTAAGTTCAACCCCAGGCATGCACAAAGTCACGGTAACAACCACAACGTGTAAATGTCACCTGACCGGTTAGGGGCTGTGTGTGTGTCGCACTCACCCCCGGCTCAAATGTCCTCAAATTTGGGCCACTAACCCCACCCCAGACTCAGGCGACTCACAGCAGTTTTCAAGACAATCCAAGCATGAGTCGGGGTTTTTGAGAGTTTAGGAAACAGCGTTAATAACCTGCCACCTGCAGTTCCAATGAAGCTTCCTCATAAAAGACACCAGACTGGAACAAACACTTGTACTGCCCCTCGTCGGAGGGCCGGACATCGCGTATTCTCAGGGAAACTTTCCCGTCGGTGATGCTGTCTTTCAAGAGCTCCGTTCTCCCTCGGTACTCCGGCATCTGCTCTCCGAACTGGTCCTGCCCGTCGCGGTACACATGCACAGCTGCAGAGAACTGGGATCGGGACCACCTCACCTCCATGCTCTCGGCGCTCATCCGGGGGGAGAGGTGGCAGGACAGGACGGCCTCCCCCCCCAGGGAGGCGGCGATGGGACGCTCAGGTCCCGTCACTGTGAACTGTGCTGGGAAACGGACAAGGAGAAAACTTTCAGAGGCTAGTCTGTGTCGGCACAAACAGCGGGGAGTCCTGCGGCACCTTGAAGCCCCTGAGCAGTTCACATCCAGCTTTTATACCCAAACGCTTTTGTTTTCTTGGGCTTCTGGGCTCTGGTCTAATGCAGTTCATGCAATTCTCCCTGGAGTGGTACCTCCCTGGAGCTGTGACCTGCCCCACCCCTCAGGGATTGTAAATGGCACATTGGAAAAAATAAAATATGGCAGATTGGGAAAAAGAATCCCAACTCGACATGCGATAGGATGGAGAGTAATTTGGCTACTGAAGAGAGATCTTGGAGTCACTGTGGATAGATCTGTGCAAACACCCACTCCATGTGCAGCAGCCATCAAAAAAGCAGACAACGTTAGGAATCATTAAAAATGGGATGGAGAATAAGACGGAGAATCTCTTATTGCCTCTGTACGGGAACCTACACGGGATGCCCACATCTTCGATACTACATACAGATGTGGTTGCCTCATCTCCAAAAATATCTTTTGGCGCTGGAAAAGGTCCAGAAAAGGGCTACAAGCTCACAGAGGGGTTTGGAACAGGCTCCAGAGGAAGGGAGATTAAAAAGTCTGAGCCTTTTCAGCTTAGAAAAGAGGAGACAAAGGGGGGGTAGGAGAGAGGGCTATACAATTATGAAAAAAGTGAATAAGGAAAAGTTATTGATTTGTGCTCGTAATATTAGAACTAGAGGTCACCCAAGGAAAGGAATAGGCAGCAGGTTTAAAACAAACCAAAGGAAGTTTTTCTTCACGCAGCGCACTGACAACCGGTGGAACTCCTCGCCGGAGGACGTGACGACCAGGACTTTAGGGTTCAAAAATGAACTAGATACATTCATGGAGGTTTGGCCCATCAATGGCTGAGTCAGGATGGGTAGGGATAGTGGCCCTAGCCTGTTTGTCAGAGGCTGGGAATGGGGGACGGGGGTAGGAATTACGTGAGGATTCCCTGTTCTGTTCCCTCCCTCTGGGGCACCTGGTGTGGGCCACTCTTGGCAGACAGGACCCTGCTGGGCTGCTCTGATGTTCGTAAATTCTGAAGAGGATGGGGGAGCCCTCCCCAATGACACAGGTTGCTATCTGAACCCCAAAAAGGTGCCTATAAACATGCATAGGGACCACTGATGGAGGGGGACAGCCTAGGAAAGACTCCGTCTGGAACAGTATTTAGGGGGAGAAATGTTAGTTGCATAATTAACGAGGCTCTGTTTCTGTGGAAGAGGCTTTTGCGCATTTGCTTCAGGAAGAACGGCTCTTGCAGAAGAAGGAGTTTTTGCGCCGAAAGGAGTTTCATTAATTATGCAAATGAGACCCAACGATATTCCACGGTTTGCCTCATTTGCATATTTTCTGTGCAAAATGGAGGCAGGGTCGACATAGCCTCGGTGCGCAGCGGCAGTTACAAAAGCAAACAGGATGTTAGGAATCATTTAACAAGGGATCGAGAATAAGACGGAGAAGATCGTATTGCCCTTAAATAAAACCCTGGGACGCCCACAGCTTGAATCCTGCAGACACACTGGTCGCCTCGTCCCAAAAAAGTTCTTAAACGGGCAACGAAAATGCGGAGGGGTTTGGAACGGGTCCCATAGGAAGAGGGATTAAAAAGACGGGGACTTTTCAGCTTAGAAAAGAGGAGGCCGGAGCACCTACCTGGGGCCAGTCTGGGAGCCCACAGCACGAGGCAGAGCGTGAGGAAGCCGGGCAGCGCAGAGCCAGGGGGGGACGCCGGATCCTTCCCCGTCATCGTCGCTGGGTCTGGGGGAACAGGAGCAACAACAAACCAGCGGGCGAGTGAGGGGGAGGCAGCGACAGCCCCTCGGCCGCTTGAATCTCCCGGCCCGGCCCATGGCTCAGAGATGCGACCACTAGCGCACTGCCCGGTACCCACAGACCCAGAGCAGAGGGGCCCCGGTTCCCCGCTCTGGCAAAGAGACGGCCGGCGCAGCAGGGGTGCAGGTGGGACACTCCCAGATGGGCTTCCGGCAGCTCCCAAGGCTCCTGCAGGCCGGCCGTGTCGGCAGCCCCGTGCGCCGCACCAGAACCGCAGAGTCACTGAGCACTAGACGGGAAGGGACCTCGAGGTCAGAGCAGAAGAGACGCAGGTGCAATTTTTCCTTTGACTTGCCGCATGCAGCTCACCAGCCGCCGGTCGGCCACCCCTGATCTAGGTGTGGCTAGAACTGCTGGGCTTGCTCCGGTAGCGATGTGGATCCAGAGCAGGTGCGTTTGTCGGGGCCTCCTTTGCATTTTGAATTCGGAGAAATCTGAGCCTTACAAATCTGCGGATTGAACCGTTCCCTTCCCCTCCCTCCTTCTGATCGTTCTTTGTTTTAACGGCACCCTCCTGCGCCGGAATGAAATTCCATGAAACCAACCCGCAGACACGTACTGGCCGGCCACTGAGTTTTTTCTGCTTCTCGGCTGCCAGGTGTGAAATCCCCCTCACTTCCTGCAGTCGCTGCCCGTCCCCCCGGAGTTTCACCCTGGGAAACCGGTGCCTGGGGGTTTCTGCGGCAGCGAGCCAGAGTTCTGGGGACTCCCCCCGGGCTGGCAGGAGGGTCTTGTGGCCTTTTCACGCAAGAGCCGTAACACCAAAAGGAGTTATTCCTCGTGGGGACAGGACGAACCCTCCCCGCTACAGCCCTGTCCTGCCGACTGACTTGCGCAAAAACGCGCCTGAGGTGTGGCCGCCCCGCTGGGTTTTGCGCAAAAGCCTTGTAGTGCAGACACAGCCTGAGAAAGCGAAGTGACTTTCACCCCGGCTGTGTCCAGATTTGGCGCCCAGCGTGTAGACAGGATCCGGGGAACCAGAAGGGCCGAGGAACACGCGGCCAAGGCAGGCTGTGGCAGCTCCTTCCCTGGGTTTAGACACAAGCAACCCTGCGCCTTGGCAGGGGGTGGGGGAAGGCCCCTGAGGTCCCTTCCCGCCCTGCGGCTCCATGTGTCAAACAGAAAACACACAGGGGACAGCTCAGCCCGGGGGCCGGATGAGACTCCGGATGCAGGTTTCGGTTCGAATGTGGAGAACCCAGACAACTGAAGGGCGAGGAGCCGGGAGAAACAATTTTATCGGCTCTGCTTTTATGGGGCCACCTGATCCCCCCCCCCCCAAACAGGCTCAGTCTGGCGAGAAGGAGGCAGAGGGGGAATTGCATTTCAGAACGACGGGGGAGACTTACCAAGGTCCCCGCGTGAGTGTCCAGACCTGCCCCCCGTCCCAGGGCATTCTGCCCCGGCTGAGATGGCGACCGGCGGTGGGGAGCAGCAGCAGGAAGGCGCAGGCCGAGCGCGGGTACAAAGGTAACACTAGGAGCAGCCGTTTATTGAGCGGCCGAGGGGAGGGGTGTCCCATGGCGCCTCTGGGGTCAGAGTCTCCGCTCTAGGGCACATCGCTGACCTGTGTTCTGGTGGGAAAGGAAAAGGAAACCTCCACGGACGACGGTTCCAGACCCCAGGGGGAAAGCGACACCGGCGGGGGGGGGGGAACCTTTTTCAGGCCACGGGCCGCAGGCCCACTGAAAAATCAGGGGGGGCCGGACCCAAGTGAGAAACAAACCCAGCAGGCGGGTCCCCCCGGGCCTTGCTGCCCTTCCTTCACTCCTACAGCCCCGGGGGGGGGGGGGGGGGCGGCAGGGCTGGGTCCAGCCCCCTCAAGAAGCCGCAGGGAGATTCAGCCACCGAGTTTGAAAGTCGTTTGAGCCCTGGGCAGGTGGGGACGCAGCTGCCGGGGACTGGAGGCTGCAGCAGCCTGTCGTGTGGGGCACGGAGCAGCCCTCGGCTCGGCCCCCACAGCCTGGGGTCTTGTCAGCCGCACGACTCCCCTCGTCCCCAGCTCCCTCCACACAGGAAACAACCTCCTGCCATGTCCCCCCCAACTTCCCAGCCGCCCTGAGACAGACGCACCCCTGGGAGCAGCGGGCTGGCTGGCGGGGAGGGGAGCCGGATCGGGCCCTGTCCATGCAGCTGGAGGGGGATCTGGAGGGGTCTGACCCGAGAAAGGGGGGGTCTCTGGCAGGGTGGGGGCTGAGGTCCGGGTGGCTGAAGTTGCCCAGCGGGCCGGGACCTGCTCCCCATCCGCACGTGCGACCGGTAGCGACACCCTAACCTGGCCGGGCACCAGGGACGTGCAGGGGAGCCTGTGACCAGTGAGCGTTGGGTGACCGAGGCGCTGGCCAGTTCACCGGTGTCTGAGCCCAGCCGGCTGGGGGGAGACGGGTCGGGCAGGGCTGAGCCTGGGGCAGCCAGCGGGACCCTGGCGCCAGGGGTCCAACTTGCCCGGGGCAGGCCAGCAGGGACCCCACCCCCGCCCCAGCGGCCCAGGCGGTTCCGGGTTCAATTTAGCCAATTCACACGTTAACCGTGGAAACGCTCTTTCCCGCCCCCACTCGGCAGTTTTAGCCGCAGCGATCCCCCAAGTGCCGGGTTCCTGCTCGGTGCTCCCGCCTGCCCCGGCATCTCCTGCCCCATCCGTAGCACGAGCCCGAATCCAGGGCAGCCGGGGGCCGTTGGGGGCCTTCGGGGCTAAGTCAGCGGCTGCAGACCCAGCTTAGCCGCTGGGGGGTGCAAACCCCACAGGACCCAGTTCAGCCGGATGAGACCCCAGGGCACCGCGCCAGCCGGACCGGAGTCCCCTGGGGGCCCGGCTGCTCCCTCCTGGGGGGGACCTGCCCTGGCCGAAGACCCTTCCTGGGTTTCATCCGGGCAGGCTCCAGGGACGGTTCGGGTCCGTTTTACGCCCTGGTTCCCCCGGGGGGGTGTCCCGCTGCAAAGAGTTGGGGAGACGCCTGCCCTCCCCTCACACGTTGTCCCTCCCTGGCATGGGGCAGAGCAGACAGGCCTGGGCGCTGCTGCCACTAGGCCGCACAGCCCCAGGGGTGACTCGGCCCATGTAGAGCCGCCAGGGCGGGGAACGCCGGAGGGGATCGGCCCCCTCGCGGCCCCTTGGGCCGGTGGCCGGGCGCTCACAGCCGGAGGGATCCCAGACGGATTCCTCATCCCAGCGCGGCCCCCCGGGATCAACTCCGGCGCCGTCGTCCCGTTGGATCGGAAGGAGCAGACCTGTCCAGCCGTCCCTACGCAGCACTGCCGGGCGGTAACGTGCCACGTCTCCTACCGACCGCCCATCCCAGCCTCAGGAACCGTTACCTGGGGGAGCCGTCGGCCGGCCCGTCCTCCTTCCACTGCCCTCGGGGGCCTGTCGGGATGAGTCATGGGGGGCTCTGATCCCATTTGGGGAGCGGGTTTCCCAGGGAGCCGGGTCCCAAACTGCAGCCGTCGAGGGATTCAGTGTCTGCGGTGCTCTTCGGCAGGCGGAGATCTCAGCTCGGTGCCTGGGGGGAGCAGGGGAGCCGGCCCAGGGGGTGTCTGGGGGGAGCAGGGAGCTGGCCCAGGGGGTGTCTGGGGGGAGCAGGGGAGCCGGCCCAGGAGGTGTCCGGGGGGAGCAGGGAGCTGGCCCAGGGGGTGTCTGGGAAGAGCAGGGAGCCGGCCCAGGGGGTGTCTGGGGGGAGCAGGGGAGCCAGCGCAGGGGGTCTCTGGGGGGAGCAGGGGAGCTGGCCCAGGGGGTGTCTGGGGGGAGCAGGGGAGCTGGCCCAGGGAGTGTCTGGGGGGAGCAGGGGAGCTGGCCCAGGAGGTGTCTGGGGGGAGCAGGGGAGCCGGCCCAGGGAGTGTCTGGGGGGAGCAGGGAGCTGGCCCAGGGGGTGTCTGGGGGGAGCAGGGGAGCCGGCCCAGGAGGTGTCCGGGGGGAGCAGGGAGCTGGCCCAGGGGGTGTCTGGGAAGAGCAGGGAGCCGGCCCAGGGGGTGTCTGGGGGGAGCAGGGGAGCCAGCGCAGGGGGTCTCTGGGAGGAGCAGGGGGGCTGGCCCAGGGGGTGTCTGGGGGGAGCAGGGGAGCTGGCCCAGGGAGTGTCTGGGGGGAGCAGGGGAGCTGGCCCAGGAGGTGTCTGGGGGGAGCAGGGGAGCCGGCCCAGGGAGTGTCTGGGGGGAGCAGGGAGCTGGCCCAGGGGGTGTCTGGGGGGAGCAGGGGAGCCGGCCCAGGAGGTGTCCGGGGGGAGCAGGGAGTTGGCCCAGGGGCTGTCTGGGAAGAGCAGGGAGCCGGCCCAGGGGGTGTCCGGGGCGAGCAGGGGAGCTGGCCCAGGGGGTGTCAGGGAAGAGCAGGGAGCTGGCCCAGGGGGTGTCCGGGGGGAGCAGGGGAGCTGGCCCAGGGGGTGTCTGGGGGAGCAGGGAGCTGGCCCAGGGGGTGTCTGGGGGGAGCAGGGAGCCGGCCCAGGGGGTGTCCGGGGGGAGCAGGGGAGCCGGCCCAGGGGGTGTCCGGGGGGAGCAGGGGAGCCGGCCCAGGGGGTGTCTGGGGGGAGCAGGGGAGCCGGCCCAGGGAGTGTCTGGGGGGAGCAGGGAGCCGGCCCAGGGGGTGTCTGGGGGGAGCAGGGAGCCGGCCCAGAGGGTGTCCGGGGGGAGCAGGGAGCCGGCCCAGGGGGTGTCTGGGGGGAGCAGGGGAGCCGGCCCAGGGGGTTTCTGGGGGGAGCAGGGGAGCCGGCCCAGGGGGTGTCTGGGGGGAGCAGGGAGCTGGCCCAGGGGGTGTCTGGGGGGAGCAGGGAGCCGGCCCAGGAGGTTTCTGGGGGGAGCAGGGAGCTGGCCAGGAGGTGTCTGGGGGGGGGGGGGGGGGCAGGGAGCCGGCCCAGGGGGTGTCTGGGGGGAGCAGGGAGCTGGCCCAGGGGGTGTCTGGGGGGAGCAGGGAGCCGGCCCAGGAGGTTTCTGGGGGGAGCAGGGAGCTGGCCAGGAGGTGTCTGGAGGGAGCAGGGGAGCTGGCCCAGGGAGTGTCCGGGGGGAGCTGGCCCAGGGAGTGTCTGGGGGGAGCAGGGAGCTGGCCAGGAGGTGTCTGGAGAGGGGGGGGCAGGGAGCTGGCCCAGGGGGTGTCTGGAGGGAGCAGGGAGCTGGCCCAGGGAGTGTCCGGGGGGAGCAGGGAGCTGGCCCAGGGGGTGTCTGGAGGGAGCAGGGAGCTGGCCCAGGGAGTGTCCGGGGGGAGCAGGGAGCTGGCCCAGGGAGTGTCTGGGGGGAGCAGGGGAGCTGGCCCAGGGGGTGTCTGGGGGGAGCAGGGGAGCCGGCCCAGGGGGTTTCCGGTGGGAGCAGGGAGCCGGCCCAGGGGGTTTCCGGTGGGAGCAGGGAGCCGGCCCAGGGGGTGTCCGGGGGGAGCAGGGGAGCCGGCCCAGGGGGTGTCTGGGGGGAGCAGGGGAGCCGGCCCAGGGGGTGTCTGGGGGGAGCAGGGGAGCCGGCCCAGGGAGTGTCCGGGGGGAGCAGGGGAGCCGGCCCAGGGGGTGTCCGGGGGGAGCAGGGGAGCCGGCCCAGGGGGTGTCTGGGGGGAGCAGGGGAGCTGGCCCAGGGGGTGTCTGGGGGGAGCAGGGGAGCCGGCCCAGGAGGTCTCTGGGGGGAGCAGGGGAGCAGGCCCAGGGGGTCTCTGGGGGGAGCAGGGGAGCTGGCCCAGGGAGTGTCTGGGGGGAGCAGGGAGCTGGCCCAGGAGGTGTCTGGGGGGAGCAGGGAGCCGGCCCAGGAGGTTTCTGGGGGGAGCAGGGAGCTGGCCAGGAGGTGTCGGGGGGGGGGGCAGGGAGCTGGCCCAGGGGGTGTCTGGAGGGAGCAGGGGAGCTGGCCCAGGGAGTGTCTGGGGGGAGCAGGGGAGCTGGCCCAGGGAGTGTCCGGGGGGAGCAGGGGAGCTGGCCCAGGGAGTGTCCGGGGGGAGCAGGGAGCTGGCCCAGGGGGTGTCTGGAGGGAGCAGGGAGCTGGCCCAGGGAGTGTCCGGGGGGAGCAGGGGAGCTGGCCCAGGGGGTGTCTGGGGGGAGCAGGGGAGCCGGCCCAGGGGGTTTCCGGTGGGAGCAGGGAGCCGGCCCAGGGGGTTTCCGGTGGGAGCAGGGAGCCGGCCCAGGGGGTGTCCGGGGGGAGCAGGGGAGCCGGCCCAGGGGGTGTCTGGGGGGAGCAGGGGAGCCGGCCCAGGGGGTGTCTGGGGGGAGCAGGGGAGCCGGCCCAGGGAGTGTCTGGGGGGAGCAGGGAGCCGGCCCAGGGGGTGTCCGGGGGGAGCAGGGGAGCCGGCCCAGGGGGTGTCCGGGGGGAGCAGGGGAGCCGGCCCAGGGGGTGTCTGGGGGGAGCAGGGGAGCTGGCCCAGGGGGTGTCTGGGGGGAGCAGGGGAGCCGGCCCAGGGGGTGTCTGGGGGGAGCAGGGGAGCCGGCCCAGGGAGTGTCTGGGGGGAGCAGGGAGCCGGCCCAGGGGGTGTCCGGGGGGAGCAGGGGAGCCGGCCCAGGGGGTGTCCGGGGGGAGCAGGGGAGCCGGCCCAGGGGGTGTCTGGGGGGAGCAGGGGAGCTGGCCCAGGGGGTGTCTGGGGGGAGCAGGGGAGCCGGCCCAGGGGGTCTCTGGGGGGAGCAGGGGAGCAGGCCCAGGGGGTCTCTGGGGGGAGCAGGGGAGCTGGCCCAGGGAGTGTCTGGGGGGAGCAGGGAGCCGGCCCAGGAGGTTTCTGGGGGGAGCAGGGAGCTGGCCAGGAGGTGTCTGGGGGGGGGGCAGGGAGCTGGCCCAGGGGGTGTCTGGAGGGAGCAGGGGAGCTGGCCCAGGGAGTGTCTGGGGGGAGCAGGGGAGCTGGCCCAGGGAGTGTCCGGGGGGAGCAGGGGAGCTGGCCCAGGGAGTGTCTGGGGGGAGCAGGGAGCTGGCCAGGAGGTGTCTGGGGGGGGGGGGCAGGGAGCTGGCCCAGGGGGTGTCTGGAGGGAGCAGGGAGCTGGCCCAGGGAGTGTCTGGGGGGAGCAGGGAGCTGGCCCAGGGGGTGTCTGGGGGGAGCAGGGGAGCTGGCCCAGGGGGTGTCTGGGGGGAGCAGGGAGCTGGCCCAGGGGGTGTCTGGAGGGAGCAGGGAGCTGGCCCAGGGGGTGTGTGGGAAGAGCAGGGAGCCGGCCCAGGGAGTGTCCGGGGGGAGCAGGGAGCTGGCCCAGGGAGTGTCTGGGGGGAGCAGGGGAGCTGGCCCAGGGGGTGTCTGGGGGGAGCAGGGGAGCCGGCCCAGGGGGTTTCCGGTGGGAGCAGGGAGCCGGCCCAGGGGGTTTCCGGTGGGAGCAGGGAGCCGGCCCAGGGGGTGTCCGGGGGGAGCAGGGGAGCCGGCCCAGGGGGTGTCTGGGGGGAGCAGGGGAGCCGGCCCAGGGGGTGTCTGGGGGGAGCAGGGGAGCCGGCCCAGGGAGTGTCCGGGGGGAGCAGGGGAGCCGGCCCAGGGGGTGTCCGGGGGGAGCAGGGGAGCCGGCCCAGGGGGTGTCTGGGGGGAGCAGGGGAGCTGGCCCAGGGGGTGTCTGGGGGGAGCAGGGGAGCCGGCCCAGGGGGTCTCTGGGGGGAGCAGGGGAGCAGGCCCAGGGGGTCTCTGGGGGGAGCAGGGGAGCTGGCCCAGGGAGTGTCTGGGGGGAGCAGGGAGCTGGCCCAGGAGGTGTCTGGGGGGAGCAGGGAGCCGGCCCAGGAGGTTTCTGGGGGGAGCAGGGAGCTGGCCAGGAGGTGTCGGGGGGGGGGGGCAGGGAGCTGGCCCAGGGGGTGTCTGGAGGGAGCAGGGGAGCTGGCCCAGGGAGTGTCTGGGGGGAGCAGGGGAGCTGGCCCAGGGAGTGTCCGGGGGGAGCAGGGGAGCTGGCCCAGGGAGTGTCCGGGGGGAGCAGGGAGCTGGCCCAGGGGGTGTCTGGAGGGAGCAGGGAGCTGGCCCAGGGAGTGTCCGGGGGGAGCAGGGGAGCTGGCCCAGGGGGTGTCTGGGGGGAGCAGGGGAGCCGGCCCAGGGGGTTTCCGGTGGGAGCAGGGAGCCGGCCCAGGGGGTTTCCGGTGGGAGCAGGGAGCCGGCCCAGGGGGTGTCCGGGGGGAGCAGGGGAGCCGGCCCAGGGGGTGTCTGGGGGGAGCAGGGGAGCCGGCCCAGGGGGTGTCTGGGGGGAGCAGGGGAGCCGGCCCAGGGAGTGTCTGGGGGGAGCAGGGAGCCGGCCCAGGGGGTGTCCGGGGGGAGCAGGGGAGCCGGCCCAGGGGGTGTCCGGGGGGAGCAGGGGAGCCGGCCCAGGGGGTGTCTGGGGGGAGCAGGGGAGCTGGCCCAGGGGGTGTCTGGGGGGAGCAGGGGAGCCGGCCCAGGGGGTGTCTGGGGGGAGCAGGGGAGCCGGCCCAGGGAGTGTCTGGGGGGAGCAGGGAGCCGGCCCAGGGGGTGTCCGGGGGGAGCAGGGGAGCCGGCCCAGGGGGTGTCCGGGGGGAGCAGGGGAGCCGGCCCAGGGGGTGTCTGGGGGGAGCAGGGGAGCTGGCCCAGGGGGTGTCTGGGGGGAGCAGGGGAGCCGGCCCAGGGGGTCTCTGGGGGGAGCAGGGGAGCAGGCCCAGGGGGTCTCTGGGGGGAGCAGGGGAGCTGGCCCAGGGAGTGTCTGGGGGGAGCAGGGAGCCGGCCCAGGAGGTTTCTGGGGGGAGCAGGGAGCTGGCCAGGAGGTGTCTGGGGGGGGGGCAGGGAGCTGGCCCAGGGGGTGTCTGGAGGGAGCAGGGGAGCTGGCCCAGGGAGTGTCTGGGGGGAGCAGGGGAGCTGGCCCAGGGAGTGTCCGGGGGGAGCAGGGAGCTGGCCCAGGGAGTGTCTGGGGGGAGCAGGGAGCTGGCCAGGAGGTGTCTGGGGGGGGGGGCAGGGAGCTGGCCCAGGGGGTGTCTGGAGGGAGCAGGGAGCTGGCCCAGGGAGTGTCTGGGGGGAGCAGGGAGCTGGCCCAGGGGGTGTCTGGGGGGAGCAGGGGAGCTGGCCCAGGGGGTGTCTGGGGGGAGCAGGGAGCTGGCCCAGGGGGTGTCTGGAGGGAGCAGGGAGCTGGCCCAGGGGGTGTGTGGGAAGAGCAGGGAGCCGGCCCAGGGAGTGTCCGGGGGGAGCAGGGAGCTGGCCCAGGGAGTGTCTGGGGGGAGCAGGGGAGCTGGCCCAGGGGGTGTCTGGGGGGAGCAGGGGAGCCGGCCCAGGGGGTTTCCGGTGGGAGCAGGGAGCTGGCCCAGGGGGTTTCCGGTGGGAGCAGGGAGCTGGCCCAGGGGGTTTCTGGTGGGAGCAGGGAGCTGGCCCAGGGGGTGTCTGGGAGGGAGCAGGGGAGCTGGCCTAGGGGATGTACGGGGGGAGACCCGCCCCGCCCCCCACTTCCCCTGGGCTGACACACTCAGGTCGCTGGGACCAGATCCCCCTCCCCCTATACCTGGCCCCCCCCCCCCCGTTGTGCCGGGTGCGTGCGGAATGAATTTTGTGCAATGTGCACCACTCGCAGACGCACACGGCTGGGGGGGGGGGCGCTAGCCGAGCAGACACGAATGGGGAAGCCAAACAACACCCCTGGGCTGTGTCTAGACTGGCAAGTTTTTCCACAAAATCATCTGTCTACACTGGCCACTTGAATTTGCGCAAGAGCACGGACTTCCTACAGTCTGAAATCAGGGCTTCTTACGGAAATACTACGCTGCTCCCGTTCGGGGAAAAGTCCCTTTGCGCAAGAGGGCCGGTGTAGACAGCTCAGATTTGTTTTGCGCAAAAAAGCCCCGATGGTGAAAATGGCGATCGGGGCTTTTTTGCACAAAAGTGCGTCTAGATTGGCCATGGACGCTTTTCCCCAAAAAGTGCTTTTGCGGGAAAGTGTCCGTGCCAATCTAGACGCTCTTTTCCGAAAATGCTTTTAACGGAAAACTTTTCCGTTAAAAGCATTTGCAGAAAATCCTGCCAGTCGAGACGCAGCCCTTGAGGAAGAGAGAGCGAAAGAGAAGGAAGGAGAGAGAAGCACCCAGCTTAACAATGGACGTGATTTATTATATACACAGGGAGCCAAACACACAAACCAGTGACAATATTAAATCCATATTGGAACTGGTTACAAATGTTAGGGCAGCCAACCATAGAACAGTTACACAGGGCAGGGTCAGGAGGGTAGGGTTAGAGATAAGCAGAGACCTCACCACCTTGCACTGATCGGGGTACCCAGATGACGATGGGAGCCGGGGTCATAGGCGTGCGCAGCACATTTCACTAGGGTGCGCACCCAAAGAATTTTAAAAATTTACTCTTTGACCCCCATTAGCCACACTCCAGTCCCTGACCTCCATTAGCCACACCCCCTGACTCCCATTGGCCACGCCTCTAGAGGCAACACTCTCGGGGCAAGATGGACACACGACCAGAAGTAAAAGGTGTCATGTGACCCCCCCAAGGACTTTTCCCACCATCCTCCTACCAACAGGGACTAGTTTGGCCCCCACCAACCCCCCCTCATGCAATTATCCTGCATTTGCATTAACCCAACGCGTGTGACATGAACTCGGGGGCGGAGAGGCTGGGGGAAGTGTCCTCTAAGAGTTTCCTCCCATGAGCAGAATGAATTTTGTGTTGTGCACCAGCACTGAGTTCATGGGGCTTGTCTGGATGTGCCACTGTGGCACCCACGTTATTAATAAATATCTTATAAACCTCAGCCCTGTCCCTCTGCTGCCATGTCTCCTCCCCTTGCTCCATCAGCTCCCCTGGTGCCTGCTGCCCCCCAGCCCCTCACCCTCCTCTACTGTCCTGACTCCTGCCCTTCTCACTGCCCTCAGCCCTCCTGCAACCGCCCCCCCCCCACCAGCCCTTCTCTCTCCCCTGTGCCCACTGCTCCAGTAGCCCCACTCTGATCATGTGAGCTCCCCCTCCTCATCCCCTCTCCTACCACCTCCCTCTACACACCTGCCTGCCTCTCTCCTCTGGTGCTGGTCCCTCCCCTGCAGGTGTCTGCCCTTCTGCTTCACCCCCAGAATCTCCTGGCATCTGCACCCTCCCTTAGCCCTGCAGCCTCCTGGTGCCCCCCCTTCCCCCTCTTTTTCCCTGATGCCCACCCCCTCACCACCCTCTGCCCCATTCCCCTCCTGCCCCTCTGTGCCCTCACACATGCCTTGCTCCATCACCACCTTTCTCATGCCCACCTCTTCTGTCAAGCCTTATTCCAGCACCTCCCCCTCCTCCCTCTAGTCCCCAATGCCCTTCCCCTCCCCTCTCCTCTCCTCTCCCAGCATCACCCTGTCCCCCTCCCACTGACACCTCCCCTCCTGCCCTTTTCCTCATTGTCTGCACTTGCCCCCCTCCCGGCATTTGTCTCTCCTCCACCCCGTCCCTTGGTGCCTTCCCCCGTCTTCTCCTGACCTGCTCCCCTCCCCTCAGCATAAGCCCCTTCCTCTTCCACCCCTTCCCCCTGTTTTCCCCCTTCCCCTCCCCTCCCTTCTGCCTTCCAGTTTGCAGGGCTGGAGTCTGCTGCGATCAGGCCCCAGAAGTCCCCACAGCCCTGGCTCCAGACCACGTGCCGGACCTGGAGCTGGGCCGCTCGGTGTTCGCAGCCCCGGTCCAGCTGCCGTCTCACCTCTAGCCAGGCTCTGCTCCCCCACACCCCGCTTAGCACGTCTCTTCCCCCAGCCCAGTACCTCTCCCAGCCGTGGTCAGCTTGTCGGTCTCCTCACCGGGGTTCCTCGGCCCAGTGGGGCAGCACCCCTACCAGCTCTGGTGCAGGAGTGCGGAGCCCGGTGGCTCTGTCCTGCAGGGCCAGTCCACCCCTGCATTAGGGTGTGCCTAGGCACACCTGGCACACCCCGTGCACACACCTATGCGGGGGGTCCAGAGGGCAGGAGACAAGCAGAGCAGAGCCCCCAGCACGATCAGACAGGAGCTGAAGACGTCTCAATGGAACTGGTGCAGTTTAAATCCAGGGATCAGAACAGTTTTTCTTGGGCCAGAGTAGGAGTTTTTATAGGGCTAGGACAATAGTTGAAAGAGAAAGAGGAGAGACAACAGAGACTGATCACCCCTGGTTATGGGGGATGTTCCTTGGACGCGCTCACAATGCAACTAGGCAGTGTCAGTATTTTCGACGGCAATTGGATCGTTACTAGAATTGGTCTGATAAGGACTCATTTGGGGGTGAGCAGGCCTGGGTTCATTAGCATCTGGAGCAGCTGGTCTCCCTTCTGTATGCTAATGAGTTCTATCCTCCATGCAGATGAGGCTGGGGTGTTTGCTTAATTAGTTGAGGTGTGTCTTCCCCGGCCTTTTCATGGCTTTGTCTGATTCTAGCTGAGGTCTAAGGGAAGGGGGATGGTTTTCCATGAGTGTCACTCCCTGACTCCTAGGACCTGCGGCAAGTGGGGCCCGAAAGGGGGGTTAAGGCAGGTGAGGGAAACGGCCTCCACTGCCCGGCCACCCTGGGGGGACGGGGCCGCGCGGCTCCCCGGTGGCCAGGGAAGGGTGGGCCCGTGTGGGAGAAGCTCAGGGTTGTACCACACAGCAGCCCTGACCCTCGGCTGCGGTTGGGAAGGGGGAGGAGGTGGAAGGGGCGTGGTCTCAGGGAAGGGGAGTGGCTTCAGGTGGAAGGGGCGGAGCTTTTGCTGCCTTCCCCAGCTGGGCCGTCACGCGCCACCCAGGCCTGGGACCGCTCAAACCAAGGAAGTGCCCCCGAGGGACCCAGCAGCCTGGAGTGACTCAGAGCAGCTCTGCGCTGGGGGAGAACGTCGACGCCGGACACGCGACTCCAGCCACGAGAATTCCCTTCCCGCTGACGAGGCGCCCTCAGTGTGCGATTGAGTTGGTGCTTGCTAGACCTGCTCAATCGCACGCCGGAAAATCAAACTCCGGAGCCTTGATTTTCCTGGGAGTGCAGATGAGGGCGGAGCTGCCAGCCAGTCTGGGCAGGGCTGGGCCAGCAGGAGCCATTTGGCGTATTCCCAGCCTCGATGGAGCAGAGACGTATCTCCTCATCCCTCCCTGCGGCGCAAATCGCTCTCCTCTCCCTGCTGAGCTCCTCTCTCCTCACTGGCTATGCCAGGATCCCCTTGGCCTGGGCTGGGGCCGGGCAGATGGTCAGGGGAGCTGCATTTGTACCCTCAGCGTTGAGACCAGGACAGAAGAAAGGGCGCAGCGTCCCGGAGAAGGTGCCGGTGAAGGTGAAGAGACGGGACCCGTCAGTCACATTGTAAAACGAGACCTCGCCCGCCTCGTAGTCCAGGAAAACCCCCACCCGGCTGGGCCTGGCGCTCACGGAGAGGAGGGTCAGGGGAGAGGTGCGGGCCTTGTATTCCCCATCCCTCAGCCGCATGACCCAGTATCCGTTCTTAGGTGAGTATGTGAGCTCCCCCTTCCTGCGCGCAGATTCCCTGCAAACCCCCAGAGTCCACCTCGGCTTGTCCCCCACCTCCACCTCCCAGTAACGCCTCCCGCCCGCGAACCCCTCGGCGCCCAGCACATTGACACAATAATCAAATCTCTCCGGGATGTAGGGCAGATCCTGCCACGTGTCTCCGAGTCTCACACTTTTCCGATCCTCAGACAGGACGAGTTCAGGATGAGCCGTGTCTGGATCCAGCGTCACGTCCACTGGGGAGAGAGTCACAGAGTCAGGGCCGGGGGCAGGGGCGGGTCCCTGGGGTCAGCGGGAAATTAACCTGCCATCTGTTAATCCCTGTGTGGGGGAGGGCAGGGAATTGTCTGAGGGGTGTCAGGGCCCCTCTGCCTGGGAGGGACAATGGGGGGAAGGGCAGGAGTGGGGGAGGGTCTGGGACAGGGACAGCCAAGGGCAGTGGGCTCCCCTCCCTGCTACCAACAGGCTAGATAACTCCCTGCAGGCTGGTCTGGCCCTGCCCCCGCGCAGGTGGCTGCATTAGGAGACCTCTCCCGATCCCCTCCAGCCCTGGGGGGCTCCCCAAGGCACCCGGCAGAGCGAACACACAGACCCTGCCGGGGTCACACGGGGCTGCCTGGCCCAGGCTCTGCTGGGCGTTACTGGGCTGGGCGGGTCTCACACCAGCAGGCAGAATCGAACCCGGGACCTCTGGAGCTTAGGGCAGGAGCTTTGACTGAACGAGCAACCAGCCAGCTCTGGCCGTAGAACCGACCCCCCCGTCCGGGGTCTCCCAGCCCCCACTGGCGTTTGTGTAACTGCCCGGAGTGGCTACAATCCCAGGGGCTGGACAGTACCTGCGCAGAGCTGGGCGCATCTCCACCCTGCAACCAAACAGAGAGAGGGGTGAGTCACCCAGTGGGAGACAGAGTCACACAGGGGCTGTGCGGGGCAGGGGGCAGAGGGAGGGAACTTACTGAGTTCTGCCTGGAGTTTGCCTGGAAACAAACAGAGAAAGGAGTCCCGTTATCCTGCAGAAAGGAAGCGAATCCCGAAGACCCTCCCGCAGGGACGTCCCAACCCTGAGATCAGTGTTTCTTAAACTGTCTCCTGCCTTAAAGGCGCAGGCAACCTCTTTTTTTTACTCAATAGCTTGTTGCCCCTCCTTTTTTTTGCTCAACAAAAATTCTTTGGTGTTCCTCGGTCTTAAGCTTTTTAAGAAACGCTGCCTTAGACTGAGCCTGGACGGGGCTGCGTGATCAGGCAACACAGGACTGGGCAGGGGACAAAAATCAGGACACGTCCAGCCACCGGGCCAGGGCTAAGGGGAACCTTTGGCATCTGGACAGTGTTAACCCCGTGAAGCCAGGAGAAAGGAGCCCAAAGTACAAGGGGTGAGGTGCAGGATGGGAATTCGCAGGCTAAAACGGAAGCTGAAGGGGGAATCGCCAGGGTTCAAAATCAACCCCAGGGCATGAAAACCAGGAGATTCAGCTGAGAAAACCCTCGGGGGGGGGCGATTTTCCCAGCTGCCTTGGGGGTCCCACAGCCAGTGCCCGGTAATTTCAGCAAGACTTGCGGATTCAGACCCCTGGGGCGGTTTGAAATGGGGATGTCAGCGAGTACTGGACAACTCGCTCCCCCACCTCGCTGCCGCTGTGTCAGACGCAGCAAGCAGGAGTAGAGGAGCCAGCGCTGCGGGGAGCCAGTTTCAAAGATGCCTCTGCACCCAGCTCCTACTGCATTTAAGTGCAGAACTCCAGTGGGGGTAGATCCTCGCCCCAGCGTGAGCCGGGATTAATTGTGAGAGCTGAAAGGTGAAAGCACTGGAGATGACTCGGTTCAGACTTAACCTATTCAGCCCTATTCCCCCTCAGCCCGGCTCTCCTGCCTGCAGCTCCTCCGGACACTGAATCAAAACCCCTCTTCGTACTCTCTCTACTTTGGGATTTGTTTTTAAATCCCTCTCACCAACCCCCTCCACCATCCCTCTCCTCACGTCACCTTTCGTTCGGTGCTGCCTCCAGAAGCAGTAGCTGGCCAGGGCGATGAGACCAGCCAGGAGAGCCAGGATCACAGCGAGACCCGCCTTCCAGGGGTTGGCCCTCGGGAAACGCAGCTCTGCAAGAGAAAGTGCCATTGACGTGGGAGCAAACAGGCGCCGCACTGCAGAGTTTTTCTGGAAAAACGTCACTTCCATCCACACTGCAATTGCGTTCTCTCAAGAAAAATCGAAGGAACAGAGGAGTTTTTCTGAGATTGGGAAACCTCTTTCTACGAGGAAGAAGCCTTTTTGCAGAAGAGCCCTTTCGGGAAAAGGCGTGTGTGGCCGGGGAAGAGGGAGTTCTTTCGGAAGAAGAGGGAAGAGGAAAAAGCACAGGGGCCTGCTGGCCACTCCGCCCATAGCAATCACAGCTGACATGCGAGAGAGCGTCCAGTCAGTGTGGACACTCTGTCGAAAAAGCCCTTTTGCAGGGTCATAGGCTCCTTCCCCTCTCTGGCATGATAAATGCAGAAGTGGGGCCCCGCCAAAGTCCCCCAAAACCTAAGCTCAGCCCCAGGAGTGCACAAAGTCACAGGAATAACCACAACGCGTTAGTGTCACCTGACTGGTTAGCGGTGTTTGTGTCTCATTAACAGGGCTTGACAAACGGTGGTGAATGCCGCTCACCAGCCCCGCACTGGGCATGCAGAAGAGCTGCATTATGCATGCGCGCGCTGGTGGTAAACGGGGCGAGCGGCTGAAATCTACGTGCCACGGGCGAGTAGATTCTATGTTTTGTCGAGCCCTGCTCATTAACCCCCAGCTCAAATGTCAGATTTGGGCCACTAACCCCACCCCAGATTCCAGCGAGTCACAATCTAAGCACCAGTCGGGGTTTTGAGAGTTTCGGAAACAATGTAACTGACCTGGCACCTGCACTTCCAATAAAGCTTCCTCGTAAGAGACTTTAGACTGGAACAAACACGTGTACTGCCCCTCGTCGGAGGGCCGGATATCGCGTATTCTCAGGGAAACTTTCCCGTCGGCGATGTTGTGTTTCAAGAGCTCCGTTCTCCCTCGGTACTCCGGCATCTGCTCTCCGAACTGCTCCTGCCCGTCGCGGTACACATGCACAGCTGCAGAGAACTGGGATCGGAACCACCTCACCTCCATGCTCTCGGCGCTCATCCGGGGGGAGAGGTGGCAGGACAGGACGGCCTCCCCACCCAGGGCGGTGGCGATGGGGCACTCAGGTCCCGTCACTGTGAACTGTGCTGGGAAACGGACAAGGAGAAAACTTTCAGAGGCTAGTCTGTGTCGGCACAAACAGCGGGGAGTCCTGCGGCACCTTGAAGCCCCTGATCAGTTCACATCCAGCTTTTATACCCAAACGCTTTTGTTTTCTTGGGCTTCTGGGATCTGGTCTAATGCAGTTCATGCAATTCTCCCTGGGCTGGTACTTCCCTGGAGCTGTGACTTGCCCCACCCCTCAGGGATTGTGAATGGCACATTGGAAAAAATAAAACACGGCAGATTGGAAAAAAGAATCCCAACTCGACATGCGATGGGATGGAGAGTAATTTGGCTACTCAAAAGAGATCTTGGGGTATGTCTACACTACAGCGCTCATTCAAACTTAGTTAATTCGAACTAAGCTAATTTGAATTAGTGCATCTACACCTAAATTAGCGTTTTGCTAATTCGAACTAGCATGTCCACATTGAGTGGACCCTGAAGCGGGCTTAAGGATGGCCGGAAGCAGTGCCGGCAGGGCAGCAGGGTAGGACTTAGAGTGTGGAGCTGCTGTCTCAGGCTAGCCGAGGGCTGTGCTTAAAGGGACCCGACCCCCACCCCGGTCAGACAGTTCTCAGGGGTTCCCCGCTAGCAACACAGTCCTGGCTTGGAGTGCCCTGAGTGCCCACACTGGGCACATCACACCACTCGGCCATCAGCCCGGCTGCACTTGCCGCAGGCTGCCATCCAGGGAGGAGGGTCAATTGGGGGCCTGTCAGGATCCAGGAGGCCCTGCAGGAGAGTTTCCACCCTGGGCTGGATGGACCTTTGTTCTGACCCAGTACGGCCGTTCTTCTGTTCTTCTGTTCTAAGCTCAGGGCTGGGGGTCTCACTGGACCAACTTGATTTTCATGCAAACCTGCTCCTGGGTTCGCATGTGGCCTTTGGTGGCCAGGCTGGCAGCTATCCTGCCCTAGACGGCCACTTTCCTGTGCCTAGTAACCGTCCCCCATGGCACAGTTGCTATCCCAACCCAAAAAGGTGCCTATAAACGTGCATAGGGACCACTGATGGAGGAGGCACAGAATTAACAGAACAGTCGTCACATGTCAGCAAACGCCTGGATCTGGGGAGGGGGCAGATGGGCCTGGCCTAGGACAGTCTGTGTCTGGAACAGTGTTTAGGGGAGAACTATCAGCTGTAGCCAACGTGTGTCAGGCGCTAAGGGGTGGGAGCGTGTTCGGTTTAGTTCCTGAAGGGCCCTTCCTGGGTCACTTTGTTCCCACTTGAAACATCTGCCTCCTGCTTTCCGGGGTGACACTTTTCTTGTTTTCAGCCCGGGCGCGTCGTTGCTAACGGGGGAGGGGATCTGTGCAGCCCTCCCTTCGCACTGAGCTAAACTCATTTCATGTTGCGCCTGGTTCTCTGCTGCTCCGCCCGCCATCAGCCAGAAGAGAAAGGAAACCGGGGAACCCGGCCTGCCGGGGCACTCGCATAGCCACCCCCAGGCGAATGCGAACCAGGGGCCTCTGGAGGTTCGTGCAGGAGACGCTCCCGTGTGAGTGAAAAGCCAGCGAGCGCCCAGCTAAGGCTGTAGGGCAGATGTATTATCGTCACTGTTAGGGGTCTCAGTGGCACTAGCTAGGGCCGTGCCCCACACCCGGCAGTGTGTGGGTTACAGAAGCACCACAGGGGACACCCCAGGGGCCCTGTGTCGGTAGCAGACGTGGTTACTGGGCCCCCAGCTGTGCCGGGTCGTTCCTCTGTGTCCTTGGCAGGGTTCAGCAGACAAGGATGGCCACCCGGTGAGGGGGAGGCTGGAGCACCTACCTGGGGCCAGCTTGGGCGCCTGCAGCAGGAGGCAGAGCGTGAGGTATCCGGGCAGCGCAGAGCCAGGGGGGGACGCGGGATCCTTCCCCGTCATCGTCGCTGGGCCTGGGGGAACAGGAGCAACAACAAACCAGCGGGCGAGTGAGGGGGAGGCAGCGACAGCCCCTCGGCCGCTTGAATCTCCCGGCCCGGCCCATGGCTCAGTGATACGGCCACTAGCGCACTGCCCGGTACCCACAGACCCAGAGCAGAGGGGCCCCGGTTCCCTGCTCTGGCAAAGAGACGGCCGGCGCAGCAGGGGTGCAGGTGGGACACTCCCAGATGGGCTTCCGGCAGCTCCCAAGGCTCCTGCAGGCCGGCCGTGTCGGCAGCCCCGCGCGCCGCACCAGAACCGCAGAGTCACTGAGCACTGGATGGGAAGGGACCTCGAGGGGCATCGAGTCCAGTCCCCGGCCCCCATGGCAGGACCAAGCACCGTCTAGACAATTCCTGCCAGGTGTGTGTCCAACCTGCTCTGAAATATCTCCAGAGATGGGGATCCCACAACCTCCCTGGGCAATTTATTCCAGTGTTTCACCACCCGGACAGGCAGGAAGTTTTTCCTAATGTCCAACCTCACCCTCCCTGGCTGCAGTTTAAGCCCATTGCTGCTTGTCCTGCCCTCAGAGGCCAAGGAGAACACGGATTGATCGTTCCTAAGTGCAGCACTTTGCATTTGTCCATATTCAACTTCAGCCTGTTTATCTCAGACCATTTCTCCAATTTGTCCAGATCAGTTTGAATTCTGACCCGTCCTCCAGAGCAGTCACAACCCCTCCCAGCTTGGGATCAGCTGCAAACTTAATGGCTGTGTCCACACTGGGCCACTTATTCCGGAAAAGCAGCCGCTTTTCCGGAATAAGCTGTGAGCTGTCTACACTGGCCCCTTGAATTTCCGGAAAAGCAGTGACGATTTACTGTAAGAAATCAGCTGCTTTTCTGGAAAAACTATGCTGCTCCCGCTCAGGCAAAAGTCCTTTTTCCAGAAAACTGTTCCGGAAAAGGGCCAGTGTAGAGAGCACAGTAGTCTTTTCCGCAAAAAAGCTCCGATCGCGAAAATGACGATTGGGGCTTTTTTCTGGAAAAGCGTGTCTACATTGGCCATGGATGCTTTTCCGGAAAAAGGGCTTTTCCGGAAAAGCAGCCTACCAATGTAGACGTGCTTTTCCAAACATACTTATAATGGAAAACTGTTCTGTTTTAAGCATTTCCGGAAATTCATGCCAGTGTAGATGTAGCCAATAAGTGTACTTTCTATGCCAATAGCTAAATCACTGATGAAGATATTGGACAGAACCGGTCCCAGAACAGACCCTGCGGAGCCCCACTTGTCCTCCCGTCCAGCAGGACTGTGACCCCTTCATAAGCAGCAGGCAGCCAGGCACATCACAGGGGCGGCCGGAGACGCGCGGTACCAGCCGAGCTCGCTCCAGGGGAACTTCTGGGGAGGGTCCACGTCCCAGCCCCCCGTTGGCCCTCGCTCACAGGGCCGCTTGGATGCCGAGCAGGGCAGGAAGAGGAGACCCCCTGCCCCCGCCAAATCTCCTGCCCTGAGTTCACCATGTTCCCAGCCTCCCCAGCCTTGACCCCTGTCCTCCTGCACTTCCACCCCCCAGTCCCTGGACCCCAACCCAGGGGGCTGCGGTGTGTCGGTGCCTGTCTGACATTTCAGTGACTCTCGCCCCTTACTCCCCAGTGGTGGGTCGTGGGGTGCAGCACGAGGAAAGGGCCACGCCCAGGGGCCTGGCTGAGAACCAGGCGCAGACCAGACCGTGCGCACCCCTGGCAGGAAGTCTCCCCTCACCCTGCTCTGAGCCGGACTGAACCGACCCCCCGGCCGTGTCCTGCTGCGCGGGGCTCGCTCCGGCCCCCAAGGGCTCTTGTGACCCTTTTCCAGAGACTCGGGCACGGCGGGGGCAGGCCAGAGCCCGTCAGGGGCTGTGTCACCGCCCGGCACTTTTGGGGAAGGGCCCCGCCCCTCCCCCACAAGGGCTGCAGGCCGTACTGAGTTCCCACATCCGCCAGTGACTAGCAGCAAGAAAAGGGGAACCCGGCTGGGGGGGCCGTTTCCAATGGTGGGAGGGGGGAAAAGTGACACTGGGGGCGGGAACCTTTTTCGGGTCGGGGGCCGCTGGCCCGCAGAATAATCGGGGGGGGGGGGGGCTGCACCCAAGTGAGAAACAAACACAAAAAACCCAACCCCCCCAACCCCTCCCGACGTGGCCCCTGAGTGAGAAGCAGAAAGACCCTCCCCACATCCCTGCACACCAGAGCCTGAGGGGGGAGACCCAGGCGCGTTGATTTTGTTCCCCTTGGGAGACAGCGGGGGGCTGGCACAGCAAGGCAGGCGCCCCCATGCTGGGGAGGAGCCCGGAGTCTTGGGGTCGGAGGGTTCCCCACCCCCATCCCTGCACCCCCCTCCGCAGCAGCAGGACCCAGCCCTGGAGCAAAGTGTGGGGCTCACAGGGACCCTACCTGCTGGGCCGGGTCTGCGCCACTCCGGGCTCCCCGGCGGGTCCCGAGCTCAGGCCCCCAGCACCCCGCCCCTAGGCAGAGCCCCCAGGCAGGGCGCCCCTCTCCCGGGCCGCAGCGTCCGTCCGCGCACGGCAGGGTCCTGGGCGCGTTTTCCAGCCCACCAGGACCCACCTGGCAGCTGCCGCGTCCCCGCCCCGGGGCTAGTGCGGGATCTGAACTTTGGGCCCCTGTTGCGCTTTCGGTTTCGCTGCTGCGCGGGGCGGGCGGCCGGCGCATGGCGCTTCCGTGAGCTGGAAAACGCGCCCAGGACCCTGCCGTGCGCGGACGGACGCTGCGGCCCGGGAGAGGGGCGCCCTGCCTGGGGGCTCTGCCTAGGGGCGGGGTGCTGGGGGCCTGAGCTCGGGACCCGCCGGGGAGCCCGGAGCGGCGCAGACCCGGCCCCACAGGTAGGGTCCCTGCGAGCCCCGCGCTTTGCTCCAGGGCTGGGTCCTGCTGCTGCGGAGGGGGGTGCAGGGATGGGGGTGGGGAACCCTCCGGCTGGCCTGGATCTGGACCCCAAGACTCAGGGCTCCTCCCCCAGCCTGGGGTGCCTGCACTGGTGTCCCAGCCCCTGGCTGTCTCCCAGAGGGCACAAAATCAACGCGCCTGGGTCCCCCCCCCCCCCCCCGCTCTGGTGCGCAGGGGACGTGGGGAGGGTCTTTCTGCTTCTCACTCAGGGGCCATGTCAGAGGGCGTCGGGGGGGTTGGGTTTTGTGTTTGTTTCTCACTTGGGTGCAGCCCCCCCCCGATTATTCTCCGGGCCAGCGGCCCCCGACCCGAAAAAGGTTCCCTCCCCTCCCGCCCCGGGCTGGAAACGGCCCCCCCAGCCGGGTTCCCCTTTTCTTGCTGCTAGTCACTGGCGGATGTGGGAACTCAGTACGGCCTGCAGCCCTTGTGGGGGAGGGGCGGGGCCGTTCCCCAAAAGTGCCGGGCGGTGACACAGCCCCTGACGGGCTCTGGCCTGCCCCCGCCGTGCCCGAGACTCTGGGAAAGGGTCACAAGAGCCATTTGGGGGCCGGAGCGAGCCCCGCGCAGCAGGACACGGCCGGGGGGTCGGTTCAGTCCGGCTCAGAGCAGGGTGAGAGGTGACTTCCTGCCAGGGGTGCACACGGTCTGGTCTGCGCCTGGTTCTCAGCCAGGCCCCCGGGCGTGGCCCTTTCCTCGTGCCGCACCCCACGACCCACCACTGCCCCGCGGGGAGTAAGGGGTGAGAGTCATTGGAATGTCAGACAGGCACCGACACACCACAGCCCCCTGGGGAGGGATCCCAGGCCAGGGGGTGGGAGTGTGGGGGGCAGGGGGCAGGGCTGGGGAGGCTGGGAACAAGGTGAACTCAGGGCAGGAGACTGGGGGGGGGGGGGTCTCCTCTTCCTGCCCTGCTCAGCATCCAAGCGGCCCTGTGAGCGAGGGCCAACGGGGGGCTGGGACATGGACCCTCCCCAGAAGTTCCCCTGGGAGCGAGCTCGGCTGGTACCGCGCGTCTCCGGCCGCCCCTGTGATGTGCCTGGCTGCCTGCTGCTTATTAACGGGTCACAGTCCTGCTGGGCGGGAGGACAAGTGGGGCTCCGCGGGGTCTGTTCTGGGACCGGTTCTGTCCAATAACTTCATCAGTGATTTAGATATTGGCACAGAGAGACACTTATTAAGTTTGCAGATAATCCCAAGCTGGGAGGGGTTGCGACGGCTCTGGAGCTTGGGTCAGAATTCAAACAGATCTGGACACACTCGAGAAATGGTCGGAGGTCAATAGGATGAAGTTGAATAAGGACAAATGCAAAGTGCTGCACTTAGGAACAATCAATCCGTGTTCTCCCTTGGCCTCTGAGGACAGGACAAGAAGCAAGGGGCTGAAACTGCAGCAAGGGAGGTTGAGGTTAGACTTGAGGAAAAACTTCCTGCCTGTCAGGGTGGTTAAACACTGGAATAAATTGCCAGGGAGGTTGTGGAATCCCCATCTCTGGAGATATTGAAGAGCAGGTTGGACACACACCTGTCAGGGTCCTGCCGTGGGGGCCGGGGACTGGACTCGATGCCCCTCGAGGTCCCTTCCCGTTCCAGTGCTCAGTGACTCTGCGGTTCTGGTGCGGCGCACGGGGCTGCCGACACGGCCGGCCTGCAGGAGCCTTGGGAGCCCCAGAAGCCCGTCTGGGAGTGTCCCACCTGCACCCCTGCTGCGCCGGCCGTCTCTTTGCCAGAGCGGGGAACCGGGGCCCCTCTGCTCTGGGTCTGTGGGTACCGGGCAGTGCGCTAGTGGCCGTATCACTGAGCCATGGGCCGGGCCGGGAGATTCAAGCGGCCGAGGGGCTGTCGCTGCCTCCCCCTCACTCGCCCGCTGGTTTGTTGTTGCTCCTGTTCCCCCAGGCCCAGCGACGATGACGGGGAAGGATCCCGCGTCCCCCCCTGGCTCCGCGCTGCCCGGCTTCCTCACGCTCTGCCTCGTGCTGTGGGCTCCCAGGCTGGCCCCAGGTAGGTGCTCCGGCCTCCTCCTTGCTGGGTGGATATCCCTGTCTGCTCAGCCCTGCCAAGGACATGGAGTGGATGTTTGCAGAGAACTACCCACAGTGACTCCAAGATCTCTCTCTTGAGTAGCCAAATTACTCTCCATCCCATCGCATGTCGAGTTGGGATTCTTTTTTCCAATCAGCCGTGTTTTATTTTTTCCAATGTGCCATTCACAATCCCTGAGGGGTGGGGCAGGTCACAGCTCCAGGGAAGTACCAGCCCAGGGAGAATTGCATGAACTGCATTAGACCAGATCCCAGAAGCCCAAGAAAACAAAAGCGTTTGGGTATAAAAGCTGGATGTGAACTGCTCAGGGGCTTCAAGGTGCCGCAGGACTCCCCGTTGTTTGTGCCGACACAGACTAGCCTCTGAAAGTTTTCTCCTTGTCCGTTTCCCAGCACAGTTCACAGTGATGGGACCTGAGTGCCCCATCGCCACCGCCCTGGGTGGGGAGGCCGTCCTGTCCTGCCACCTCTCCCCCCGGATGAGCGCCGAGAGCATGCAGGTGAGGTGGTTCCGATCCCGGTTCTCTGCAGCTGTGCATGTGTACCGCGACGGGCAGGACCAGTTCGGAGAGCAGATGCCGGAGTACCGAGGGAGAACGGAGCTCTTGAAACACAACATCGCCGACGGGAAAGTTTCCCTGAGAATACGCGATGTCCGGCCCTCCGACGAGGGGCAGTACATGTGTTTTTTCCAGTTGGGTGTCTCTTACGAGGAAGCTTTATTGGAAGTGCAGGTGCCAGGTCAGTTACATTGTTTCGTAAACTCTGAAAAACCCCGACTGGTGCTTGGATTGTGACTCGCCGGAGTCTGGGGTGGGGTTAGTGGCCCAAATTTGACCTTTGAGCCGGGGGTTAATGAGCAGGGCTCGACAAAATATAGAATCTACTCGCCCGTGGCACGTAGATTTCAGCCACTCGCCCCGTTTACTGGTGGCGAGCGCATGCGCAACCGTGTTAATGAGACACACAAACACCGCTAACCGGTCAGGTGACACTAACGCGTTGTGGTTATTCCCGTGACTTTGTGCACTCCTGGGGCTGAGCTTAGGTTTTGGGGGACTTTGGCGGGGCCCCACTTCTGCATTTATCATGCCAGAGAGGGGAAGGAGCCTATGACCCTGCAAAAGGGCTTTTTCTACAGAGGTGTCCACGCTGACTGGATGCTCTCTCGCATGTCAGCTGTGATCGCTATGGGCGGAGTGGCCACCAGGGCCCTGTGCTTTTTCCTCTTTCCTCTTCTTGCGAAAGAACTCCCTCTTCCCCGGCCACACACGCCTTTTCCCGAAAGGGCTCTTCTGCAAAAAGGCTTCTTCCTCGTAGAAAGAGGTTTCCCAATGTCAGAAAAACTCCTCTGTTCCTTCGATGTTTCTTGAGAGAACGCAATTGCAGTGTGGATGGAAGTGGAGTTTTTCCAGAAAAACTCTGCAGTGCGGCGCCTGTTTGCTCCCACGTCAATGACACTTTCTCTTGCAGAGCTGCGTTTCCCGAGGGCCAACCCCTGGCAGGTGGCTCTCGGTGTGATCCTGGCTCTCCTGGCTGGTCTCATCGCCCTGGCCAGTTACTGCTTCTGGAGGCAGCACCGAGAGACAGGTGACGTAGAGAGAGGGATGGCGGGGAGGGGAGGAGGAGGGAGTGTTGGTGAGAGGGATTTAAAAACAAATCCCAGAGTAGAGCTGTCGGGAGGAGGGTTTTGACTCAGTGTCCGGGGGAGCTGCAGGCAGGGGGGCCGGGCTGAGGGGGAGGAGGGAGCTGAATAGGTTAAGTCTGAACCGAGTTGTGTCAAGTGGTTTCACCCTTCAGCTCCCACGATTGATCCCGGCTCCGGCTGGGCCCAGGATCTACCCCCGCTGGGGCTCTGCAGCTAAATGCAGTGGGAGCCGGGTGCTGAGGCAGCTTTGAAAGCGGCTGCCCCCAGCCTGGCTCCCATTGATCAGTGATGGAGAACTGTGGCCAGTGGAGCCTGGGGGGTTGGTGCCTGCGGATATGGGGCAGCACATGGAGCCATTGCTGTACACGCCAGTTGCTTTTGGGGCGGGGCAATGCCAGGGGAGGAGTAGGAAGCAGAGGCAGCGAGGTGGGGGAGCGAGTCGTCCAGTGCTCGCTGGCATCCCCATTTCAAACTGCCCCAGGGGTGTGAATCCGCAAGTCTTGCTGAAATTACCGGGCACTGGCTGCGGGACCCCCAAGGCAACTGGGAAAATCCCCCCCCCCCCGACGAGGGTTTTCTCAGCTGAATCTCCTGGTTTCCATGCCCTGGGGTTGATGTTTAACCCTGGCGATTCCCCCTTCAGCTTCCATATTCGCCTGCGAATTCCCATCCTGCACCTCACCCCACGGCCTTGCTCCTGGCTTCACGGGGTTAACACTGTCCAGTTGCGGAGGGTTCCCCTTAGCCCTGGCCCGGTGGCTGGATGGGTCCTGATCTTCATCCCGTGCCCAGTCCTGCGCTGCCCGGGAGGTGCTGGGTCTGGCTGATCACACAGCCCCGGCCAGGCTCAATCTCAGGCAGCGTTTCTTAAACTTTGTAAGACTGAGGAACAGCAAAGAATTTTTGTTGAGCAAAAAAAAGGAGGGGCAACAAGCTATTGAGTAAAAAAAAGAGGTTGCCTGCCCCTTTAAGGGAGAACACAGTCCAAGAAACACTGATCTCAGGGTTGGGACGTCCCTGCGGGAGGGTCTTCGGGACTCGCTTCCTTGCTGCAGGATAACGGGACTCCTTTCTCTGTTTGTTTCCAGGCAAACTCCAGGCAGAGCTCAGTAAGTTCCCTCCCCTGCCCCCCGCCCCGCACAGCCCCTGTGTGACTCTGTCTCCCACTGGGCGACTCACCCCTCTCTCTGTTCGGTTGCAGGGTGGAGATGCGCCCAGCTCTGCGCAGGTACAGTCCAGCCCCTGGGATTGTAGCCACCCCGGGCAGTTACACAAACACCAGTGGGGGCTGGGAGACCCTGGACGGGGGGGGGAGGGGGAGTCGGTTCTACGGCCAGAGCTGGCTGGTTGCTCGTTCAGTCAAAGCTCCTGCCCTAAGCTCCAGAGGTCCCGGGTTCGATTCTGCCTGCTGGTGTGAGACCCGCCCAGCCCAGTAACGCCCAGCAGAGCCTGGGCCAGGCAGCCCCGTGTGACCCCGGCAGGGTCTGTGTGTTCGCTCTGCCGGGTGCCTTGGGGAGCCCCCCAGGGCTGGAGGGGACCAGGAGAGGTCTCCTAACGCAGCCCCCTGTGCAGGGGCAGGGCCAGACCCCCCCTGCAGGGAGTTATCCAGCTCCTTTGTAGCAGGGAGGGGAGCCCACTGCCCTGGGTCGGGGTGGGGCCGTGTCCGCAAGGGGGACACCAACCTCACCAAGCAATTCTGCATCAATCCATCTCTGGGACCAGCTGCTGAACGTGCAGGAGGTGGCAAGGGGAGCCGGGGGGCTGAGACAATCGCTAGCTGGGGACACGTGCACCTCTGGGCTCCGGGAGGGGCTCTGTGGCCGGGGGGGGGGGGGGGTCTGTGTCACTCGCAGGGCCCAGGGGACACGTCGCTCCGGGCAGAGTTCGGCTGAGTCCCCAGGGCGCTCCACCCCAGACCAGGGCCCAGAGACTCGCCGGGTTTGTTGGGTCTGGCGCCAGAGCCCTGTAGATTCGTTTACTAGACAAACCCAAATGACATACCCAGGGAAGCCTCTGTCGACTGCTCCCTTATGCCTCATCCCCAGGATCCTGCCTTCACCCCCCTGGCCTCTGGGTGCCCCACTACCTCTGTCCCAGCCCCTCCCTCCACTCCTGCCCTTCCCCCCATTGTATCCTCCCAGGCAGAGGGGCCCTGACTCCCCTCAGACACCTCCCCCCCACCCTCAGCGATTATCGGGCGGGCAGGTTAATTTCCCGCTGACCCCAGGGACCCGCCCCTGCCCCCGGCCCTGACTCTGTGACTCTCTCCCCAGTGGACGTGACGCTGGATCCAGCCACGGCTCATCCCAAACTCGTCCTGTCTGAGGATCGGAAAAGCGTGAGACACGGAGACACGCGCCAGGATCTGCCTGACACCCCCGAGAGATTTGAGAAATATCCCGTTGTGCTGGGCGCTGAGGGGTTCGCGGGCGGGAGGCGTTACTGGGAGGTGGAGGTGGGGGACAAGCCGAGATGGACTCTGGGGGTTTGCAGGGAATCTGCGAGCAGGAAGGAGTGGGTCACACACTCACCTGGGAATGGATACTGGGTCGTGCGGCTGAAGGACGGGGGATACAAGGCCGGCACCTCCCCCCGGACCCCGCTCCCCGTGAGCGCCAGGCCCAGCCGGGTGGGGGTTTTCCTGGACTACGAGGCGGGCGAGGTCTCGTTTTACAATGTGACTGACAGGTCCCGACTCTTCACCTTCACCGGCACCTTCTCCGGGACGCTGCACCCGTATTTCAATCCCGGTCTCAACGCCGGGGGCACCAACGTGGCTCCCCTGACCATCTGCCCGGTGCCGGCCCAGGCGGGAGGGGATCCCAGCCCAGCCAGTGAGGAGAGAGGAGCTCAGCAGGGAGAGCCGAGCGATTCGCCCAGCCGGGCTGAGGCCGGGGGGAGGGAGGAGGTGACACCTCTCTGCTCCAGCGAGGCTGGGAACACGCCAAATGGTCCCTGCTAGCGCTGGCCTGGCCCTGCCCAAACTGGCTGCAGCTGCGCCCTCATCTGCACTCCTGGGGAAATCGAGGCTGCGGGGGTTGATCTTCTGGTGTGCAATTGAGCTGGTCTAGCGAGGACCCACCTGAAGCCACTCCCCTTCCCTGAGACCACGCCCCTTCCACCTCCTCCCCCTTCCCAACCGCAGCCGAGGGTCAGGGCTGCTGTGTGGTGCAACCCGCCCTTCTCCCGCACGGCCCCACCCTTCCCTGGCCACCGGGGAAGCCGCGCGGCCCCAACCTCCAGGGTGGCCGGAGAGTGGAGGCCGTTTCCCTCGCCTGCCTTACCCACCCCCCGTGGGACCCGCCTTTCGGGACCCCCTTACTGCAGCTGGGAGAGCAAATCCCCTTCCTGCCGCAGACGGGAGCCGGGCTCCCTGAGTTTCCTGCTTTTAGCTAGAAATGGAGGCAGAGGGTGGCGCTTGCACAGTGCCAAGGAAGGAGCTGATTTGGGGGGGCTAACTGGGAGGGGGCAGGAGCCCAGTCATGGGGTGGCAGCCTCGTCCCTGTGGTGAGGCCCTTCTCTGAGTCCCAGGGGTTGGATTTTTATTTGCTGGGGGTTGCAAGGCAGGCGGGGAGGGACTGGGACACTCGGCGTTTCCCCCGGGCTGGCCTGAGGCCTTGCGGGCGGTTCTGGGCTCCGAGGCGCGGCCGGACCCCCAGGCACTGGCAGAGGCAGGACAGATCTGATCCGGGGCTGGCTGGCAAAGAGAAATACACCCCAGTGAAGCGGAGAGCTGCCTGGGCTGCCGTGGAGGGAAAAGCCCTTGGGGGAGCCCTGAGGAGTCCCAGGCTGGGTGGAAGAAAGGGAGGGGAAATCTGTAGCTTTTGATACTGGTATGTCAGGTTTAGCAATGCAGCAGTGGAGTTTAATAGCAGAGCAATGTCGGATGCATCTCTCTGCAATATCGGTTATTTTATTGGATTAAATTAAGTCCTTTTAGTTCAATGTTTATTTCTTTGCTCTAAAGTTCAGTGAGTTCAGTCAATGGGCGGAAGCAGAGAAGAGAGTTTGGTTTTGTGTCTGTGCTAACGAGGGGTCCGCCCAGCTGCGCCCCTCTCCCTGCTCGTTGGTTACAACGGTTGCAAAGCATCACTGCCGAGCTCGGGGGGGCCCGACCCCCAAGCCCTCCCCTCCCCCACAGGGTACCCCACTTCCCCCCAGTCCTAGTGCCACCCCATCTCCCTGCCCCCCAGCGCCCTCATTTCACCCAGCGCCCCCCACTTCCCCTGCCCCCAGGGGCTCCTTATTCCCCCTCCTCTTCTCATGCCCCCCAGAACCCCTCAACTCCCCCCAGCGCCCATTTATCTCCTTCTGCCCCCAGCATCCCCTCATTTCCCCCAGCGACCCCCCACTTCCCCTGCCCCCTAGGGGCTCCTTATTCCCCCTCCTCTTCTCATGCCCCCCAGAACCCCTCATCTCCCCCCAGTGCCCATTTATCTCCTTCTGCCCCCAGCATCCCCTCGTTTCCCCCAGCGACCCCCCACTTCCCCTGCCCCCTAGGGGCTCCTTATTCCCCCTCCTCTTCTCATGCCCCCCAGAACCCCTCATCTCCCCCCAGTGCCCATTTATCTCCTTCTGCCCCCAGCATCCCCTCGTTTCCCCCAGCGACCCCCCACTTCCCCTGCCCCCCAGAAATCCCTCATTTCCCCTGAGTGCTCCCCTCACCTGCCCCCGCCCCACAGCAACCCCCCTCCCCCCAACAGGCTTCCCTGCCCGTTGTCATGTGGTTCGGTGTCCAGACCCGCGGGAAAGCAGGACACAGCCAGGGTGGCCGGGTGGTTTCACCCCAAATACCCAACACGCCGACGGACGTTCCACTCGACAGGACGTCTGAGGGGAACAGCGGGCGCGTCGATCTGCCCAGCTCTGTTCTCTCCGCGCGTTTCCTGCACAGCAGCCGCCCGTACGGGTCTGTCCGGGATCGACCCAGACGCTCCGGTGGTTTTATTCGGTATTTTTGTTCCACCATCCGGCAACCCTACCCGGCAGGCCAGCGAGACGTCGCCAGCTCCTCGTGTATCGCCCCTGGTGATTTGCGGCTGCTCCATCCCGTGCGTGTCGTGCCGAGAGGGTTTGCGCCCCCACATCCGCTTCCCCCCCCGTATTCACTCCCCCTTCCCCAGCGGCTCCCTGCCCATGGCGGCCCTGAGCCAGCCCCCTCTCCCTGGGAGGCCGGGATGTTATCCCATATCCTGGCCAGACAAGGCAGGCGACTGGAAGGCTGCAGGGAACAGCAGGGTACATTTTTGCACCCTGATTCCCCCGGGCTCTGGGGCTGAAGCCAGGTGCAAGGCCCCTCCAGGCGGGACACCCCCCTGGGGGAACCAGGGCGTAAAACGGACCCGAACCTTCCCTGGAGCCTGCCCGGATGAAACCCAGGAAGGGTCTTCGGCCAGGGCAGGTCCCCCCCAGGAGGGAGCAGCCGGGCCCCCAGGGGACTCCGGTCCGGCTGGCGCGGTGCCCTGGGGTCTCATCCGGCTGAACTGGGTCCTGTGGGGTTTGCACCCCCCAGCGGCTAAGCTGGGTCTGCAGCCGCTGACTTAGCCCCGAAGGCCCCCGACGGCCCCCGGCTGCCCTGGATTCGGGCTCGTGCTACGGATGGGGCAGGAGATGCCGGGGCAGGCGGGAGCACCGAGCAGGAACCCGGCACTTGGGGGGTCGCTGCGGCTAAAACTGCCGAGTGGGGGCGGGAACGCGCGTTTCCACGGTTAACGTGTGAATTGGCTAAATTGAACCCGGAACCGCCTGGGCCGCTGGGGCGGGGGTGGGGTCCCTGTTGGCCTGCCCCGGGCAAGTTGGACCCCTGGCGCCAGGGTCCCGCTGGCTGCCCCAGGCTCAGCCCTGCCCGACCCGTCTCCCCCCAGCCGGCTGGGCTCAGACACCGGTGAACTGGCCAGCGCCTCGGTCACCCAACGCTCACTGGTCGCAGGCTCCCCTGCACGTCCCTAGTGCCCGGCCAGGTTAGGGTGTCGCTACCGGTCGCACGTGCGGATGGGAGCAGGTCCCGGCCCGCTGGGCAACTTCAGCCCCCCGGACCTCAGCCCCCACCCTGCCAGAGACCCCCCCTTTCTCGGGTCAGACCCCTCCAGATCCCCCTCCAGCTGCATGGACAGGGCCCGATCCGGCTCCCCTCCCCGCCAGCCAGCCCGCTGCTCCCAGGGGTGCGTCTGTCTCAGGCCGGCTGGGAAGTTGGGGGGGACATGGCAGGAGGTAGTTTCCTGTGTGGAGGGAGCTGGGGACGAGGGGGAGTCGTGCGGCTGACAAGACCCCAGGCTGTGGGGGCCGAGCCGAGGGCTGCTCCGTCCCCCACACGACAGGCTGCTGCAGCCTCCAGTCCCCGGCAGCTGCGTCCCCGCCCGCCCAGGGCTCAAACGACTTTCCAACTCGGTGGCTGAATCTCCCTGCGGCTTCCTGAGGGGGCTGGACCCAGCATCCCCTTTCTCCCCTCCTCCCCCGGGGACTGTAGGAGCGAAGGAAGGGCAGCAAGGCCCGGGGGGACCCGCCTGCTGGGTTTGTTTCTCACTTGGGTGCGGCCCCCCCTGATTTTTACCCCTTTGGTCACAAGAGGCTGGAAATCGTGGCCACGACACATTCTTAATTGAAAAATGCATTTTCAATTGCAGTCGTGTAGACCCGATTCATCATTGTGCAAACCCATGGAGCGCTCCGTTACATTTCTCACTTGTCAAACCTACGCTGGAAATGACACATTTCGGGAAAGTCGGCACGTTTTCCCCGCCGTTTTTAAATGTATCAAAATTTCAGAGGAGTTTTTGCATAGCTGGACAACCCACCAATAGTTTCACAGCACTGAGGAAGTGGGCGGTACCCACAACAGCTCGAGACCATCTCCATGTGTTGTTAGTCTCTAGGGTACTCTCCGTTTTTCCTACCGTTGCAGGTTCTGTCTGCAGCCCAGCAGGTAGGGTCCCTGCGAGCCCCGCGCTTTGCTCCCGGGCTGGGTCCTGCCGCTGCGGAGGGGGGTGCAGGGATGGGGGTGGGGAACCCTCCGGCTGGCCTGGATCCGGCCCCCAAGACTCAGGGCTCCTCCCCAGCCTGGGGGCGCCTGCCCTGGTGTCCCAGCCCCCCGGCTGTCTCCCAAGGGGAACAAAATCAACGCGCCTGGTTTCCCACCCCCCCAGGCTCTGGTGCGCAGGGGACGTGGGGAGGGTCTTTCTGCTTCTCACTCAGGGGCCACGTCGGGGGGGTTGGGTTTTTGTGTTTGTTTCTCACTTGGGTGCAGCCCCCCCGATTATTCTGCGGGCCAGCGGCCCCCGACCCGAAAAAGGTTCCCTGCCCCCGGTTTCACTCCCCCCCCCCCACCGCTGGAAACGGCCCCCCCAGCCGGGTTCCCCTTTTCTTGCTGCTAGTCACTGGCGGATGTGGGAACTCAGTACGGCCTGCAGCCCTTGTGGGGCAGGGGTGGGGACGTTCCCCGGAAGTGCCGGGCGGTGACACAGCCCCTGACGGGCTCTGGCCTGCCCCCGCCGTGCCCGAGACTCTGGGAAAGGGTCACAAGAGCCATTTGGGGGCCGGAGCGAGCCCCGCGCAGCAGGACACGGCCGGGGGGTCGGTTCAGTCCGGCTCAGAGCAGGGTGAGGGGAGACTTCCTGCCAGGGGTGCGCACGGTCTGGTCTGCGCCTGGTTCTCAGCCAGGCCCCCGGGCGTGGCCCTTTCCTCGTGCTGCACCCCACGACCCACCACTGCCCAGCGGGGAGTAAGGGGTGAGAGTCATTGGAATGTCAGACAGGCACCGACACACCACAGCCCCCTGGGGAGGGATCCAGGGCCGGGGGGTGGCAGTGTGGGGAGGGGTCAGAGCTGGGGAGGCTGGGAACAAGGTGAACTCAGGGCAGGAGACTTGGTGGGGGGGGGTCTCCTCTTCCTGCCCTGCCCGGCATCCAAGCGGCCCTGTGAGCGAGGGCCAACGGGGGGCTGGGACATGGACCCTCCCCAGAAGTTCCCCTGGGAGCGAGCTCGGCTGGTACCGCGCGTCTCCGGCCGCCCCTTTGATGTGCCTGGCTGCCTGCTGCTTATTAACGGGTCACAGTCCTGCTGGGCGGGAGGACAAGTGGGGCTCCGCGGGGTCTGTTCTGGGACCGGTTCTGTCCAATAACTTCATCACTGATTTAGCTATTGGCATAGAGAGACACTTATTTAGTTTGCAGATGATCCCAAGCTGGGAGGGGTGGCGACGGCTCTGGAGCTTGGGTCAGAATTCAAACTGATCTGGACACACTGGAGAAATGGTCGGAGGTCGATAGGATGATGCTGAATAAGGACAAATGCAAAGTGCTGCACTTAGGAACGATCAATCCCTGTTCCCCTTGGCCTCTGAGGATAGAACAAGAAGCAATGGGCTGAAACTGCAGCAAGGGAGGTTGAGGTTGGACATTAGGAAAAAGTTCCTAACTGTCAGGGGGGTGAAACACTGGAATAAATTGCCAGGGAGGTTGTGGAATCCCCATCTCTGGAGATATTGAAGAGCAGGTTGGACACACACCTGTCAGGGTCCTGCCGTGGGGGCCGGGGACTGGACTCGATGCCCCTCGAGGTCCCTCCCCGTTCCAGTGCTCAGTGACTCTACGGTTCTGGTGCGGCGCACGGGGCTGCCGACACGGCCGGCCTGCAGGAGCCTTGGGAGCTGCCGGAAGCCCATCTGGGAGTGTCCCACCTGCACCCCTGCTGCGCCGGCCGTCTCTTTGCCAGAGCGGGGAACCGGGGCCCCTCTGCTCTGGGTCTGTGGGTACCGGGCAGTGCGCTAGTGGTCGTATCTCTGAGCCATGGGCCGGGCCGGGAGATTCAAGCGGCCGAGGGGCTGTCGCTGCCTCCTCCTCACTCGCCCGCTGGTTTGTTGTTGCTCCTGTTCCCCCAGGCCCAGCGACGATGACGGGGAAGGATCCCGCGTCCCCCCCTGGCTCCGCGCTGCCCGGGTACCTCACGCTCTGCCTCGTGCTGTGGGCTCCCAGGCTGGCCCCAGGTAGGTGCTCCGGCCTCCTCCTCGCTGGGTGGATATCCCTGTCTGCTCAGCCCTGCCAAGGACATGGAGTGGATGTTTGCAGAGAACTACCCACAGTGACTCCAAGATCTCTCTTCAGTAGCCAAATTACTCTCCATCCCATTGCATGTCGAGTTGGGATTCTTTTTTCCAATCAGCCGTGTTTTATTTTTTCCAATGTGCCATTCACAATCCCTGAGGGGTGGGGCAGGTCACAGCTCCAGGGAAGTACCAGCCCAGGGAGAATTGCATGAACTGCATTAGACCAGATCCCAGAAGCCCAAGAAAACAAAAGCGTTTGGGTATAAAAGCTGGATGTGAACTGATCAGGGGCTTCAAGGTGCCGCAGGACTCCCCGTTGTTTGTGCCGACACAGACTAGCCTCTGAAAGTTTTCTCCTTGTCCGTTTCCCAGCACAGTTCACAGTGACGGGACCTGAGTGCCCCATCGCCACCACCCTGGGGGGGGAGGCCGTCCTGTCCTGCCACCTCTCCCCCCGGATGAGCGCCGAGAGCATGGAGGTGAGGTGGTTCCGATCCCGGTTGTCTGCAGTTGTGTATCTGTACCGCGACGGGCAGGACCAGTTCGGAGAGCAGATGCCGGAGTACCGAGGGAGAACGGAGCTCTTGAAACACAACATCACCGACGGGAAAGTTTCCCTGAGAATACGCGATGTCCGGCCCTCCGACGAGGGGCAGTACACGTGTTTTTTCCAGTCTGATCTCTCTTACGAGGAAGCTTTATTGGAAGTGCAGGTGCCAGGTCAGTTACATTGTTTCGTAAACTCTGAAAAACCCCGACTGGTGCTTGGATTGTGACTCGCCTGAGTCTGGGGTGGGGTTAGTGGCCCAAATCTGACATTTGAGCCGGGGGTTAATGACAGGGCTTGTGGCGAGCGCATGCGCAACCGTGTTAATGAGACACAAACACCGCTAACCGGTCAGGTGACACTAACGTGTTGTGGTTATTCCCGTGACTTTGTGCACTCCTGGGGCTGAGCTTAGGTTTTGGGGGACTTTGGCGGGGCCCCACTTCTGCATTTATCATGCCAGAGAGGGGAAGGAGCCTATGACCCTGCAAAAGGGCTTTTTCGACAGAGTGTCCACACTGAACGGACGCTCTCTCGCATGTCAGCTGTGATCGCTATGGGCGGAGTGGGCACCAGGGCCCTGTGCTTTTTCCTCTTCCCTCTTCTTCCGAAAGAACTCCCTCTTCCCCGGCCACACACGCCTTTTCCCGAAAGGGCTCTTCTGCAAAAAGGCTTCTTCCTTGTAGAAAGAGGTTTCCCAATCTCAGAAAAACTCCTCTGTTCCTTTGATTTTTCTTGAGAAAACGCAATTGCAGTTGTGGATGGAAGTGACGTTTTTCCAGAAAAACTCTGCAGTGCGGCGCCTGTTTGCTCCCACGTCAATGACACTTTCTCTTGCAGAGCTGCGTTTCCCGAGGGCCAACCCCTGGAAGGCGGGTCTCGGTGTGTTCCTGGCTCTCCTGGCTGGTCTCATCGCCCTGGCCAGCTACTGCTTCTGGAGGCAGCACCGAACGAAAGGTGACATGAGGAGAGGGATGGCGGGGGAGGAGGGTGGAGGGGGGGTGTTGGTGAGGGGGATTTGAAAACAAATCCCAGAGTAGAGCTGACGGGAGGAGGGTTTTCATTCAGTGTCCGGGGGAGCTGCAGGCAGGGGGAGCCGGGCTGAGGGGGAAGAGGGAGCTGAAACGTTAAGTCTGAACCGAGTCGTGTCAAGTGGTTTCACCCTTCAGCTCTCACGATTGTTCCCGGCTCCGGCTGGGGCCAGGAGCTACCCCCGCTGGGGCTCTGCAGTTAAATGCAGTAGGAGCTGTGTGTGTAGGCAGCTTTGAAACCGGCTCCCCCCAGCGCTGGCTCCTCTACTCCCGCTCTTGCTGCCTCTGACACAGCGGCAGCGAGGTGGGGGAGCGAGTCGTCCAGTACTCGCTGACGTCCCCATTTCAAAACTGCCCCAGGGGTGTGAATCCGCAAGTCTTGCTGAAATTACCGGGCACTGGCCGTGCAAACCCCCAAGGCAGCTGTGAAAATCGCCTCCCCCCCCCCACGAGGGTTTTCTCAGCTGAATCTCCAGGTTTCCATGCCCTGGGGTTGATTTTTTTAACCCTGGCGATTCCCCCTTTAGCTTCTATTTTAGCCTGTGAATTCCCATCCCGCACCTCACCCCACGGCCTTGCTCCTGGATTGACACTGGCCAGTTGCGGAGGGACCCCCTTAGCCCTGGTGCAGTGGCCAGATGGGTCCTGATTGTCCTGTGCCAAGTCCTGTGCTGCCCAGGAGGCGCTGGGGTCTGGCTGATCATGCAGCCCCGTCCAGGCAGCGTTTCTTAAGCTTTTTAAGACCAAGGAACACCAACAAACTTTTTGTTGAGGAAAAAAAAAAGGAGGGGCAACAAGCTATTGAGTAAAAAAAAAAAAAAAAAGGTTGCCTGCCCCCTTTAAGGGAGAACACAGCTTAAGAAACACTGATCTAAGGGTTGGGTCTGGCTGATAACGGAGCCTCGTCCAGGCAGAATCTAAGAACTGGGACTTCCCTGCATGAGGGTCTTTGGGACTCATTTCTGCCGGATAACAGGACTCCTTTCTCTGTTTGGTTTCCAGGCAAACTCCAGGTGGAGCTCGGTAAGTTCCCTCCCCTGCCCCTCGCCCCGCACAGCCGCTGTGTGACTCTGTCTCCCACTGGGCGACTCACCCCTCTCTCTGTTCGGTTGCAGGGTGGAGATGCGCCCAGCTCTGCGCAGGTACTGTCCAGCCCCTGGGATTGTAGCCACCCCGGGCAGTTACACAAACGCCAGTGGGGGCTGGGAGACCGGGGAGGGGGAGTCAGTTCTATGGCCAGAGCTGAGAGCTGGCTGGGAGCTCTTTCAAAGCTCCTGCCCTAAGCTCCAGAGGTCCCAGGGTCGATTCTGCCTGCTGGTGTGAGACCCGCCCAGCCCAGTAACGCCCAGCAGAGCCTGGGCCAGGCAGCCCCGTGTGACCCCGGCAGGGCCAGTGAGGTGCCAGCCGCCTGGGTCTCTGTGTTCGCTCTGCCGGGCTGGAGGGGACCGGGAGAGGTCTCCTAACGCAGCCCCCTGCGCTGGGACAGGGCCAGACCCCCCTGCAGGGAGTTATCCAGCCCCTTTGTAGCAGGGAGGGGAGCCCACTGCCCTGGGCCGGGGTGGGGCCATGTCCACGCAGGGGGGCATGAACCTCACCAAGCCATTCTGCGTCATCCTGGCTCTGGGACCGGCTGCTGAACGTGCAGGGGATGGCAAGGGGAGCCAGGGGCAGTCTCTAGCTGGGGACACGTGCACCTCTGGGCTCTGGGAGGGGCTCTGTGGCCGGGGGGGGGGGGTCTGTGTCACTCGCAGGGCCCAGGGGACACGTCACTCCAGGCAGAGTTCGGCTGAGTCCCCAGGGCAGCGGGATGGTCTAGACGTGCCGTGGTCGGCAGGGAAGCCTCTGTCGGCCGCTCCATTATGCCTCATCCCTGGGATCCTGCCTTCACCCCCCTCCCCCCCCCGGCCTCTGGGTGCCGGCTCCTCTGGCCCCCCACTGCCCCTGTCCCAGCCCCTCCCCCACTGCTCCTGCCCTTCCCCCCATTGTCTTCTCACAGGCAGAGGGGCCCTGACTCCCCTCAGACACACATCCCCAGAGCGATTAACGGGAGGGGGGGCAGGTTAATTTCCCGCTGACCCCAGGGACCCACTCCTGCCCCCAGCCCTGACTCTGTGACTCTCTCCCCAGTGGACGTGACGCTGGATCCAGACACGGCTCATCCCGAACTCGTCCTGTCTGAGGATCGGAAACGTGTGAGACTCGGAGACACGCGCCAGGATCTACCCGACACCCCCGAGAGATTTGATTATTGTGTCTCTGTGCTGGGCGCCGAGGGGTTCGCGGGCGGGAGGCGTTACTGGGAGGTGGAGGTGGGGGACAAGCCGAGATGGACTCTGGGGGTTTGCAGGGAATCTGTGAACAGGAAGGGACAGGTCACACTCTCACCTGGGAGAGGATACTGGGCCGTGTGGCAGAAGGAAGGGGAATACAAGGCCTGCACCTCCCCCCTGACCCTACTCTCTGTGAGCGTCAGGCCCAGCCGGGTGGGGGTTTTCCTGGACTACGAGGCGGGCGAGGTCTCGTTTTACAATGTGACTGACAGGTCCCATCTCTTCACCTTCACCGACACCTTCTCCGGGACGCTGCGCCCGTATTTCCATCCCGGTCTCAACGCCGGGGGCACCAGTGCGGCTCCCCTGATCATCTGCCCGGTGCTGGCCCAGGCCGGAGGGGATCCCAGCCCAGCCAGCGAGGAGAGGGGAGCTCAGCAGGGAGAGCCGAGCGATTCCCCCGGCCGGGCTGAGGCAGAGGGGAGGGAGGAGGAGACACCTCTCTGCTCCAGCGAGGCTGGGAACACGCCAAATGGTTCCTACTAGCGCTGGCCCGGCCCTGCCCAAACTGGCTGGCGGCTCCACCCTCCTCGGCACTCCTGGGGAAATCGAGGCTGCGGGGGTCGATCTTCCGGCGTGTGATTGAGCTGGTCTAGCGAGGACCCACTCAATCAAATGCTGAGGGCACCTCGTCGGCAGGAAGGGAATTCTCGTGGCTGGAGTCGTGTGTCTGGCGTCGACGTTCTCCCCCAGTGCAGAGCTGCTCTGAGTCACTCCAGGCTGCTGGGTCCCTCGGGGGCACTTCCTTGGCCTGAGCGGTCCCAGCAAAAGCTCCACCCCTTCCACATGGAGCCAATCCCTTTCCCTGAGACCACGCCCCTTCAACCTCCCCCACCTCCTCCTTTCCAGCCCCAACTGAGGGTCAGGGCTGCTGCGTGGCGCAACCCCGACCTTTTCCTGCACGGCCCCACCCTTCCCTGGCCACCGGGGAGCTGCAGGGCTGCAACCCTGCCAGCAGACGGGAGCCGGGCTCCCTGAGTTTCCTTCTTTTAGCTAGAAATGGAGGCAGAGGTACCGGTCGCACAGTGCCAAGGAAGGAGCTGATCTGGGGCGGTTAATTGGGAGGAGGGCAGGAGCCCAGTCATAGGGGTGGCAGCCTCGTCCCTGTGGTGAGGCCCTTCTCTGGGTTCCAGGGGTTGGATTTTTATTTCTCTTGGGGATTGCAAGGCAGGCGGGGAGAGTGAAATGATTCGGCGTTTCCCCCGGGCTGGCCTGAGGCCTTACGGGTGGTTCTGGGCTCCAAGGAGACGCCAGACCCACAGGCACTCGCAGAGGTGGGACAGAACTGATCCGGGGCTGGCTAGCAAAGTGAAATACACCCTACTGAAGCAGAGAAGTGCCTGGGAGGCCGTGGACGGAAAAGCCCAGGGGAGATCCCTTAGGAGTCCCGGGCTAAGCGTAAGAAAGGGAGGGGTTTTGGAACTGAAATTTGTGTCCTTTTAATATTTGTATGTTAGGTTTAGCAATATAGCAGTGGAGTTTAATAACAGAGCAATGTAAGCAAAATGCAGGACAATGTAGCACTTTAAAGACTAACAAGATGGTTTATTAGATGATGAGCTTTCGTGGGTCAGACCCACTTCCTCAGGTCAAATCCTCTATTTGATCTGAGGAAGTGGGTCTGGCCCACGAAAGCTCATCATCTAATAAACCATCTTGTTCGTCTTTAAAGTGCTACATTGTCCTGCATTTTGCTTCAGCTACCCCAGACTAACACGGCTACATTTCTATCACTAGAGCAATGTAAGATACATATCAACATCAATATAGTTTATTTTTTTATTTTATTAAATTAAGTCCTTTTAGTGAAACGTTTATTTTTTTGCCGTAAAGTTTAGTGAGTTTAGTCAATGGGCCTAAGTGAAAAAGAGAGTTTTGGTTTTGTGTCTGTGCTAACGAGAGTCCTTGGGCTGAGCCCTTAATTGCTTGATTTACAAGGCAGATGTTGATGTGCCGCATGGCCTTGAGAGTCCTTGTAACATTGCTTGTGTGGGTGAAAAGGGAATGAATGTGTTGCAATAAGGTGCAAAAGTTATATTGCTAGAACCCGACGGGCAAAAGAAGGCGGTGGAGTGTGGGCAGAGACCAGGCGACCCAGCAGGGATGCGTATCTGTAATAAGGCGTGATGGGACTAGGCAGATTGACAAGACGTGAAGTGGAGCAGGCACCCCCAAAAGAGACTGATTCCAGGATGAGCCTTCAAGCGATGTTTGGGAACGACTGACATCAACAGGGTAACATTCTGGTCACAAGCCGACAGAGCGGGATCCGTGGATTTCAACAGAGACAAGGATTAGAAACGCAGGGGGCTTTGCTAAAGGACTTTGGGTTTGTCTTGCCCCCGACTCCAGAGGAGCATCGGATCGATCGACCGACAAAGGTCCTGCTCCCCCCGTGTTCGATCTAAGCAGCCACTAGACTGATCCAGACTCTGGACTGGTAACTAGAACATCGTCGGGCAGGACCGTTTTGTGTGTGTGTGGCTGAAGAGCATATGCAACTGTTGTATTCTCAATAAATGCGGCATTCCGCCTTTTCCCCTAGAAAAGATCTTGTGTGCTTCGCTTACCCAGATAACATTTTGGATTGCAGTCGTATCGATCCCATTTATACTTTTGCAAGCCAATGGAGCGTTCCGTTACATTTCTAACATTTCAAACCTACGCTGGAAAGGACACATTTGGGGAAAGTCAGCACGTTTTCCCTGCCGTTTTTAAATGTATAAAAGCTGCAGGGGCATCCAAATTAGTGTGTAATGGGAAAAACAACCAATAGTCTCGCAGTGCTGAGGCAGTGGGCTGTACCCACGACAGCTCATGAGTCCATCTCCATGTTTTGTTAGTCCGTACGGTGCTGCAGGACTGGTCGTTGTTTTTCAAGTTTTTAGATGTAGAGTTTAGACATGCAGGGGAAATGCCTCTCTCAGAAAAGCCCCGCCCCGCCCAAACCCCACGGGTTCCCCTCTATAAACGTGTTGGGCCAGGGAGGAAGCGGAGGTTAAAGAGTGGGAGACAGTGAAAGAAAACTTCAGAGGGGGAGCCGAGTTCGTCTGCAACAGGAAAAACTTTAAAATCCAGACTAGTAGCCCCTGGCAGACGAGCAAAACGTGTCAACAGCGACTCTGTCGTGTGAAGCATCGACAGGGAGATTGGCAGAAAGAAAACGTCGAGACCTGATTCTCCTCCGTGACGTCCGTGCCGAGGGCTCTGAGCCGGGTCCGGCAGAGCCCGCTCCCTCTCGGTGAAATACATGACCCCTCCTCGACGGGCACCGGCACCTGCAACGACAGGACACGAGGCGTCGCTCCGCACCTGCTGTTCCACCGCAAACCGACGGGCCCACAAGGCTCCTCGCACCCGGATTTCAGTTTGCTCTGCGTGATGTGCATCACACCCGCCCCAGGTTAGAGTCACCTCCCGGCAGGGCCCTTTGCAGCGGGGTGGCTCCGGCTCTGCGAGGTCGAACATCTCCCCCCGCGCCCGCCAGGCCTCTGTGTTTCTCAGGCACTTTTGGCCTCACCAGCGCTCGGACGCTCGTCAGTAGGTGAAACCAGAGCGACTGGCCCAGCAAAGCTCCCAGGCCAGGGGCCGCCTGGGAGAGCCGGGGTCCTTCCGTCAACTTCCAACGCCCTGATAACGACGGTCACAGGCAGCCGCGTCCGGCTGGCGCCCGCTCTGCCTTTCAGTCCCGCCTCGGGTCTTTGGCTTCTTCCCTCTCCTCCCGTGGGGGCCCCGCCTGTTGGCCCCACGTCCTTCTCGTGCCCTCTGGCGTGTGACCGCCCCGCAGGAGCCTCTCTCCGTGCGGCTGGTCCCCCACCACAGGCGCTGGCCATGGGGAGGACACGCCGTCGGTTACAGGGAGCCCAGGAGCGGCTGCCCCAGGGGAGACGAGGGAGCAGGAGACTCCCAGGGGACAGAGACAAGTCCTGGGGCAAAATCAACGGTCAATGCCACGGGGCGGGAGGGGCGGCTGCTGCTCTGGTGCAGGGATGGGGACACTCGGAGGGGGATGGTTGCGGAGCCGTTGGGCCGCGGAGCTTCCCTGCCGAGCTGTGCGGGGGGGGCCCTAGCGTCCCCCCACTTCCCCTGGCCCCCCGACTCCCCCCCAGTGCTCCCTCATCTCCCTGCACCGCAGTGTGCCCCCTCCTCTTCCACCACTCTTGACACCCCCAAGCCTCCTCCTCTCCACCCACCCCTCCTTTCCCCCACCCCACAGCTCCCCCCACTGCTCCCTCCTCTCCCCCTGCCCCATTGTGCCCCCACCCCTCCCCCTGTCTGCTCTGCCCCCTGGCAGGGAGGGACAATGTGTGAGGGGAGGGCCGGCGTCTCCCCAACTCTTTGCGGCTGCTCCATCCCGTGCGGGGCACCAAGAGCAGAGGATGCCCTGGGAGGGTTTGCGCCTCCCCGTCCCCTTCCCCCCCGTATTCACTCCCCTTCCCCAGCGGCTTCCTGCCCGTGGCGGCCCTGAGCCAGCCCCTGTTGCCCCGGGAGGCTGGGACGTTATTGTGCAACCTGGCCGGGCGAGGTGGGCGACTGGGAGGCTGCAGGGAACGGCGGGTCCCTTTTGCACCCCGATTCCCCCGGGCTCTGGGGCTGAAGCCAGGTGCGAGGCCCCTCCAGGCGGGACACCCCCCTGGGGGAACCAGGGCGTAAAACGGACCCGAACCTTCCCTGGAGCCTGCCCGGTGAAACCCAGGAAGGGTCTTCGGCCAGGGCAGGTCCCCCCCAGGAGGGAGCAGCCGGGCCCCCAGGGGACTCCGGTCCGGCTGGCGCGGTGCCCTGGGGTCTCATCCGGCTGAACTGGGTCCTGTGGGGTTTGCACCCCCCAGCGGCTAAGCTGGGTCTGCAGCCGCTGACTTGGCCCCGAAGGCCCCCGAGGAGCCCCCGGCTGCCCTGGATTCGGGCTCGTGCTAAGCATGGGGCGGGGGGGAGAGGGGTTGTGCAGAAACACGGGCACTTGGGGGATCGCTGCTGCAAAAATCAAGATGCCAAATAAGGGCGGGAAAGCACGTTTCCATGGTTAACATGTGAATTGGCTAAATTGAACCCGGAACCGCCTGGGCCGCTGGGGCGGGGGTGGGGTCCCTGCTGGCCTGCCCCGGGCAAGTTGGACCCCTGGCGCCAGGGTCCCGCTGGCTGCCCCAGGCTCAGCCCTGCCCGACCCGTCTCCCCCCAGCCGGCTGGGCTCAGACACCGGTGAACTGGCCAGCGCCTCGGTCACCCAACGCTCACTGGTCACAGGCTCCCCTGCACGTCCCTAGTGCCCGGCCAGGTTAGGGTGTCGCTACCGGTCGCACGTGCAGATGGGAGCAGGTCCTGGCCCGCTGGGCAACTTCAGCCACCCGGACCTCAGCCCCCACCCTGCCAGAGACCCCCCCTTTCTCGGGTCAGAGCCCTCCAGATCCCCCTCCAGCTGCATGGACAGGGCCCGATCCGGCTCCCCTCCCCGCCAGCCGGCCCGCTAGTTTGAGGGGGTGCAGCTGTGTCTCAGGGCGGCTGGGAAGTGGCCGGGGGGGAGGGGGGACGACATGGCAAGGGGCTGTCTGCACTGAGCCCAGGGCCAGGCACCGGGCTGTTCACTCCCCCCCCCCCCCCCCCCCCCAGTGTTTCCTGTGTGTATGGAGCTGGGACGAGGGGAAGTCGTGCGGCTGACAAGATGCCAGGCTGTGGGGGCCGAGCCGAGGGCTGCTCCTTTCCTGGCTGCTCCATACCCCACATGACAGGATGCTGCAGCCTCCAGACCCCAGCAGCTGTGTCCTGCACCCGCCCAGCGTTCAAACAACTCAAACCCAGTCGCTAAAACTTTCAAACTCGGTCTCTAAAACTCCCTGCAGCCGGGGGCGCGTCCTGAGGGGGCTGGAGCCAGCCCTGCCCACCCCCCGGCACTGTAGGAATGAAGGAAGGACAGCGAGAAACAGGGGGACCCACCTGCTGGGCTCCTCGTGTCCCCCCCAGGCCTGCTTGGGTGCTGAGTCTGCTGGCCTGGAAGCTGCCGTTTCCCCGCCCTGGGGCGAGGGCGGGAGTTGAACGTTGGGCCTGTTGCACTTTCGCTTTTGCTGCTGCTGGGAACGTGCAGCCAGAGTATGGCGCTGACGTGAGGTGGAAAATATGCTAAGGGCCCTGCAGTCTGCGGCTGGACGCTAAGGCCTGAGGGCTCTGCCTAGGGACGGGAACTCTGGGGGCAGCAGGACCCGCCGGAGAGCACGGAGCGGCGCAGACACGGCCCCGCAGGTAGGGTCCCCGCGAGACCCGCAGCTCTGCTCCAGGGCTGGGTCCTGCTGCTGTGGACGGGGGTGCAGGGATGGGGGTGGGGAACCCTCCGACCCCAACAATCCGGGCTCCTCCCCAGCATGGGGGAGCCCGTGTTGGTGTCCCAGTCCCCTTGCTGTCTCCTGTAGGGCACAGTATCTACTTGGCTGCACCCCCCCCCCTGGCTCCGGTACGCAGGGGGGTATGGGAAGGGCCTTTCTGCTTCTCAATCAGAGGCCACATGAGGGAGGGTTTGATGGTTTGGGGTTTTTTTTGCTGCTCACTTGGGTGCGTCCCTGCCTGATTTTTCTTTGGCCAGCGGCTCCCGACCCAAAAACGTTTCCTGTCCCCGGTGTCTCTTTCCCCCAGGGGCCCAGCGGGGGCTGGAAATGTCCCCCCTGCCGGGTTCCCCTTTGCCTGCCGCTAGTTGCTTACAGCCCTTTTGGGGAAGTGGGGGGGGCCCTTCCCCAGAAGCGCAGGGTGGTGACAGCCCCTGACGGGCTCTGGCCTGCCCCCGCCGTACCCGAGACTCTGGGAAAGGGTCACAAGAGCCATTTGGGGGCCGGAGCGAGCCCCGCGCAGCAGGACACGGCCGGGGGGTCGGTTCAGTCCGGCTCAGAGCAGGGTGAGAGGTGACTTCCTGCCAGGGGTGCACACGGTCTGGTCTGCGCCTGGTTCTCAGCCAGGCCCCCGGGCGTGGCCCTTTCCTCGTGCCGCACCCCACGACCCACCACTGCCCCGCGGGGAGTAAGGGGTGAGAGTCATTGGAATGTCAGACAGGCACCGACGCACCGCAGCCCTCTGGGGAGGGGACCAGGGCCAGAAGCTGGGCATGTGGGGGGCAGGGGCCAGAGCTGGGGAGGGTGGGAACAAGGTGAACTCAGGGCAGGAGACTGGGGGGTGGAAGGGGTGTTCCTCTTCCTGCACGGCTCAGGGTCCAAGCGGCCCTGTGAGAGAGGTCAACGGGGAGGCTGGGATGTAGAAGCCTCCCCACAAGTTCCCCTGGGAGCAAACACGACTGGTACCGTGCGTCTCCAGTCACCCCTTTGATGTACCTGGCTGCCTGCTGCCTATTTACGGTTTAAAATCATGCTGGAAGGGCAGAAGAAGTGGGGCTCCGCAGGGGTCTGGTTTGGGACCGGCTCTGGTCAATATCTTCATCAGTGATTTAGCTATTGGCATAGAAAGAACACTTATTAAGTTTGCAGATGATCCCAAGCTGGGAGGGTTTGCGACTGCTCTGGAGGACGGGTGAGAATTCAAACTGATCTGGACAAATTGGAGAAATGGTTCAAGACAAAAAGGATGAAGTTGAATAAGGAGAAATGCAAAGGGCCCCACTTAAGAACAATCAATCCCGTGTCACACACAGAACGGGAAGCGACTGTCTAGGAAGGAGTCCGGCCGAAAGGGATCTAGGGGTCAGAGTGGACCCCAAGCTGAATAGGAGTCAGCAGTGTGATGCTGTTGCTAAGATAGCAAACATGATTCTGGGCTGCATGAAGAGGTGTGTTGTGAACAAGACACGAGGAGTCATTCTTCCGCTCTGCTCTGTGCTGGTTAGGACTCAGTTGGAGTCTTGTGTCCAGTTCTGGGCACCGCATTTTAAGAAAGATGGGGAGAAATTGGAGAGGGTCCAGAGTCCAGAGAAGAACAACATGAATGATGACATGTATAGAGAACATGAGCTACAAGGGACGACTGAAAGAATTGGGCTTGTTTAGTTTGTTTAGTTTGGAAAGGAGAAGATGGAGAGGAGACATGAGAGCGGTTTTCAAGTATCTAAAAGGGTGTCACCTCCAGACCTGCTGCTAGAAATGGGCCTTATCCTCCCTGCTTGAATTAACCTCGTTATCTCTAGCCTGATCCTGGCCTGCATATTTATACCTGCCTCTGGAAATTTCCACTCCATGCATCTGACTAAGTGGGTCTTTGCCCGTGAAAGCTCATGCTCCAATAAATAAATCTATAAGGTGCCACAGTACTCCTTGTCCCAACTGGAGTCTTGTGTCCAGTTCTGGGCCCCACTTTTCGGGAGAGAGGTGGAGAAATTGGAGGGTCCAGAGAAGAGCAACAAGAACGATGCAAGGTCTAGAGAACAGGAGCTAGGAGGGACGACTGAAAGAATTGGGTTTGTTTAGTTTGGAAAGGAGCAGACTGAGAGGGGACAGGAGAGCGGTTTTCAGGTATCTAAAAGGCTGTCACAAGGAGGAGGGAGAAAAACTGTTCCCCTTGGCCTCTGGGGATAGAACAAGAAGCAAGGGTATGTCTACACTACTGCCCTAGTTTGAACGAGGTGTAATGGTAGTTCGAATTAGAAAGCCTAATTCGAACTACCTACTCTATGCTGCATGTAGCCGCGGGCACGGAGTCCGAACTACCAGGGATTTAAAAATGGCGGCGCCCGGCAAGATGCAAATGAAGCCCAGGGTATTTAAATCCCGGGCTTCATTTGCAACTTCGATTGACTACATTAACCACCCTAGTTCGAACTAGGGCAGTAGTGTAGACAGACCCCAATGGACTTAAACTGCAGCCAGGGAGGTTTAGGTTGGACATGAGGAAAAACTTTCTGCCTGTCCGGGTGGTGAAACACTGGAATAAATTGCCCAGGGAGGTTATGGAGCCTCCATCCCTGGAGATATGGAAGAGCAGGTTGGACACACACCTGTCAGGGATGGTCTATACGGTGCTGGGTCCTGCCGTGAGGGCCGGGGACTGGACTCGATGCCCCTCGAGGTCCCTCCCCGTTCCAGTGCTCAGTGACTCTGCGGTTCTGGTGCGGCGCACGGGGCTGCCGACACGGCCGGCCTGCAGGAGCCTTGGGAGCCCCAGAAGCCCATCTGGGAGTGTCCCACCTGCAGCCCTGCTGCGCCGGCCGTCTCTTTGCCAGAGCGGGGAACCGGGGCCCCTCTGCTCTGGGTCTGTGGGTACCGGGCAGTGCGCTAGTGGTCGCATCTCTGAGCCATGGGCCGGGCCGGGAGATTCAAGCGGCCGAGGGGCTGTCGCTGCCTCCCCCTCACTCGCCCGCTGGTTTGTTGTTGCTCCTGTTCCCCCAGGCCCAGCGACGATGACGGGGAAGGATCCTGCGTCCCCCCCTGGCTCCGTGCTGCCCGGTTACCTCACGCTCTGCCTCGTGCTGTGGGCTCCCAGGCTGGCCCCAGGTAGGTGCTCCGGCCTCGTCCTCGCCGGGTGGTCATCCTCGTCTGCTCAGCCCTGCCAAGGACACGGAGGCACAGCTGGGGGCCCAGTAACCATGTCTGCTACCAACACAGGACTCCTGGGGTGTCCCCGTGGTGCTTCTGTAACCCACTGGCTTCTGTAACTCGCTGGCTTTTTTGCTCACCCTCCTGCACTAATTCCAAAGGTCCCCGGTTCAAGTCCGCCCAGGGGTGGTTATGCCGGCGCCCTGGGAGGCCGGGTTCCCCGGTTTCCTTTCTCCTCTGGCCGATGGCGGGCGGAGCAGCAGAGAACCGGGCGCAACATGAAATGAGTTTAGCTCAGTGCGAAGGGAGGGCTGCACAGATCCCCTCCCCCGTTAGCTACGATGCACCCCAGCTGGAAACAAGAAAAGTGTCACCCTGGAAAGCAGGAGGCAGATGTTTCAAGTGGGAACAAAGTGACCCAGGAAGGGCCCTTCAGGAACTAAACCGAACACGCTCCCACCCCTTAGCGCCTGACGCACGTTGGCTACAGCTGATGGTTCTCCCCTAAACACTGTTCCAGACAGAGACTGTCCTAGGCCAGGCCCATCTTTCCAGCTGTCCCCTCCTCCCCACTCGGATCCAGCGTTTGCTGACAAGTGAGCACTGCAAGATGTATACTTGGGGGACGCTCACATCCACCTGACGACTGCTCTGTTTATTTCTGTATTCCCTCCATCTGTGGTTCTTATGGGTATCTTTTTGGGGGTTGGGATAGCAACCTGTGCCATGGGGGAGGGCTCCCCCATCCTCTTCAGAATTTCGCAACATCAGAGCAGCCAGACTGGGTCGGACCAAAGGCCCCTCCAGCCCAGTGTCCTGTCTGCCCACAGTGGCCAACACCAGGTACCCCAGAGGGAGTGAACAGAACAGGGATTCCTCCCGTCACCCATTCTCAGCCTCTGAAAAACAGGCTAGGGGCACCATCTCTACCCATCCTGACTCAGCCATTGATGGGCCAGACCTCCATGAATTTATCTTGTTCATTTTTGAACCCTGAAATCCTGGTTGGCACAACATCCTCCGGCGAGGAGTTCCACAGGTTGACTGTGCGCTGTGTGAAGAAAAACTTCCTTCGGTTTGTTTTAAACCTGCTGCCTGTGCATTTCACAGGGTGACCTGTAGTTTGTAGATGGTGGGAACAAGTAAATAACTTTTCCTTATTCACTTTTTTTGCATCAGTCAGGATTTTATAGACCTCTCTTCTATCTCTTCCCCTCAGTCTCCTCTTTTCTAAGCTTAAAAGTCCCAGGCTTTTTAATCTCTCTTCCTATAGAACCTGTTCCTAACCCCTCAGCATTTTTGTTGCCCATTTTTGAACCTTTTTCCAATGCCAGCTGATACTTCTGAAGAAGAGGCGAGCACGTCTGCACGCAGGATTCAAGCTGTGGGCGTCCCATGGATTTACACAGAGGCAATAAGAGATTCTCCGTCTTATTCTCTGTCCCGTTTTTCATGATTCCTAATCTTATCTGCTTTTTTGACGGCTGCTGCACGTGGAGTGGATGTTTGCAGAGAACTACCCACAGTGACTCCAAGATCTCTCTTCAGTAGCCAAATTACTCTCCATCCTATCGCATGTCGAGTTGGGATTCTTTTCTCCAATCTGCCGTGTTTTATTTTTTCCATTGTGCCATTTACAATCCCTGAAGGGTGGGGCAGGTCACAGCTCCAGGGAAGTACCAGCCCAGGGAGAATTGCATGAACTGCATTAGACCAGATCCCAGAAGCCCAAGAAAACAAAAGCGTTTGGGTATAAAAGCTGGATGTGAACTGATCAGGGGCTTCAAGGTGCCGCAGGACTCCCCGTTGTTTGTGCCGACACAGACTAGCCTCTGAAAGTTTTCTCCTTGTCCGTTTCCCAGCACAATTCACAGTGATGGGACCTGAGTGCCCCATCGCCACCGCCCTGGGTGGGGAGGCCGTCCTGTCCTGCCACCTCTCCCCCCGGATGAGCGCCGAGAGCATGGAGGTGAGGTGGTTCCGATCCCGGTTCTCTGCAGTTGTGCATGTGTACCGCGACGGGCAGGACCAGTTCGGAGAGCAGATGCCGGAGTACCGAGGGAGAACGGAGCTCTTGAAAGACAACATCGCCGACGGGAAAGTTTCCCTGAGAATACGCGATATCCGGCCCTCCGACGAGGGGCAGTACAAGTGTTTTTTCCAGTTGGGTGTCTCTTACGAGGAAGCTTTATTGGAAGTGCAGGTGCCAGGTCAGTTCCATTGTTTCGTAAACTCTGAAAACCCCGACTGGTGCTTAGATTGTGACTCGCCGGAGTCTGGGGTGGGGTTAGTGGCCCAAATCTGACACTTGAGCCGGGGGTTAATGAGCAGGGCTCGACAAAATATAGAATCTACTCGACTGTGGGACGTAGATTTCAGCCGCGGGCCCCGTTTCCCAGCAGTGCACGCATGTGCAGTGCGGCTCTTGTGCATGCCCAGTGCGGGGCCGGTGAGCGGCTTTTGCCGCCGTTTGTCAAGCCCTGTTAATGAGACACACAAACACCCCTAACCGGTCAGGTGACACTAACGCGTTGTGGTTATTCCTGTGACTTTGTGCACTCCTGGGGCTGAGCTTAGGTTTTGGGGGACTTTGGCGGGGCCCCACTTCTGCATTTATCATGCCAGAGAGGGGAAGGAGCCTATGACCCTGCAAAAGGGCTTTTTCGACAGAGTGTCCACACTGAACGGACGCTCTCTCACATGTCAGCTGTGATCGCTATGGGCGGAGTGGCCACCAGGGCCCTGTGCTTTTTCCTCTTCCCTCTTCTTGCGAAAGGACTCCCTCTTCCCCGGCCACACACGCCTTTTCCCGAAAGGGCTCTTCTGCAAAAAGGCTTCTTCCTTGTAGAAAGAGGTTTCCCAATCTCAGAAAAACTCCTCTGTTCCTTCGACTTTCTTGAGAAAACGCAATTGCAGTGTGGATGGAAGTGACGTTTTTCCAGAAAAACTCTGCAGTGCGGCGCCTGTTTGCTCCCACGTCAATGGCACTTTCTCTTGCAGAGCTGTTTTTCCCGAGGGCCAACCCCTGGAAGGCGGGTCTCGGTGTGATCCTGGCTCTCCTGGCTGGTCTCATCGCCCTGGCCAGCTACTGCTTCTGGAGGCAGCACCGAGAGACAGGTGACGTAGAGAGAGGGATGGCGGGGAGGTTGGTGAGAGGGATTTAAAAACAAATCCCAAAGTAGAGCACAATGAGGGGTTTTGCAGTGTCCGGGGGAGCTGCAGGCAGGGGAGCCGGGCTGAGGGGGCAGAGGGAGCTGAATAGCTTAAGCCTGAACCGAGTCGTGTCAAGTGGTTTCACCCTTCAGCTCCCACGATTGATCCCGGCTCACGCTGGGGCCAGGAGCTACCCCCGCTGGGGCTCTGCAGCTAAATGCAGTGGGAGCCGGGTGCTGAGGCAGCTTTGAAAGCGGCTCCCCCCAGCCTGGCTCCCATTGATCAGTGATGGAGAACTGTGGCCAGTGGAGCCTGGGGGGTCGGTGCCTGCGGATATGGGGCAGCACATGGAGCCATTGCTGTACACGCCAGTTGCTTCTGGGGGCGGGGCAATGCCAGGGGAGGAGTAGGAAGCAGAGGCAGCGAGGTGGGGCAGTGAGTCGTCCAGTACTCGCTGACATCCCCATTTCAAACCGCCCCAGGGGTGTGAATCCGCAAGTCTTGCTGAAATTACCGGGCACTGGCCGTCCAAACCCCCAAGGCAGCTGGGAAAATCCCCCCTCCCCCCCGAGGGTTTTCTCAGCTGAATCTCCTGGTTTCCAAGCCCTGGGGTTGATGTTTAACCCTGGCGATTCCCCCTTCAGCTCCCATTTTAGCCTGTGAATTCCCATCCTGCACCTCACCCCACGGCCTTGCTCCTGGCTTCACGGGGTTAACACTGGCCAGTTTCCGAGGGAGCCCCTTAGCCCTGGCCCGGTGGCTGGATGGGTCCTGATCTTCATCCGCTGCCCAGTCCTGCGCTGACGGGAGGTGCTGGGTCTGGCTGATCACACAGCCCCGGCCAGGCTCAGTCTAAGGCAGCGTTTCTTAAGCTTTTTAAGACCAAGGAACAGCAAGGAATTTTTTGTTGAGGAAAAAAAAAGGAGGGGGCAACAAGCTATTGAGTAAAAAAAAAAAAGGTTGCCTGCCCCTTTAAGGGAGAACACAGTTTAAGAAACACTGATCTCAGGGCTGGGACGTCCCTGCGGGAGGGTCTTTGGGACTCGCTTCATTTCCACAGGATAACGGGACTCCTTTCTCTGTTTGGTTTCCAGGCAAACTCCAGGTGGAGCTCGGTAAGTTCCCTCCCTCTGCCCCCTGCCCCGCACAGCCCCTGTGTGACTCAGTCTCCCACTGGGCGACTCACCCCTCTCTCTGTTTGGTTGCAGGGTGGAGATGCGCCCAGCTCTGCGCAGGTACTGTCCAGCCCCTGGGATTGTAGCCACCCCGGGCAGTTACACAAACGCCAGTGGGGGGCTGGAGACCCTGGACGGGGGGGGGAGGGGGAGTCGGTTCTATGGCCAGAGCTGGCTGGCAGCTCGTTCAGTCAAAGCTCCTGCCCTAAGCTCCAGAGGTCCCGGGTTCGATTCTGCCTGCTGGTGTGAGACCCGCCCAGCCCAGTAACGCCCAGCAGAGCCTGGGCCAGGCAGCCCCGTGTGACCCCGGCAGGGTCTGTGTGTTCGCTCTGCTGGTGCTCGCAAGGTCCTGGGGCAGGTCTCTCTGGGCAGAGAGCTCTGGTGGGAGTGAGTCTGTGACCTGAGATCAGGGCCCAGAGAGAGGCCATAGGCCCCTCCTTGCTGCCCCAGCCTCATTGACACCCCCTCACAGTCTGCCATGGCCCCTGCCCCTTCTGTGTCCAGTTTTTTCTCTGCGCCGAGGTGCCCGGCCCCACCTCTCCTCTGTGCTCTCATTGCCCCGAGTCCTCAGCACCTCTGCTGCCCCCCCCCCGACGTCCATCTCCATCCTGGTGCCGTCCCTTGGCCCCCTCTGCCAGCCTCTCATAAGCCCCGTCCTCTCCCCATCTCTCTCGGCCTCCCTCCATTCACCCCCTGGTGCCCGCCCCTCCTCCGGCCCCCGTCGGCCCGTGTCCTCGCCTCTCCCCAAGCCGGCACCAGCCCTGCCCCTCCCCTCCCCTCATTTCTGCTCTGTGCCCCGGCTCCCTGCCACCCTCTGCCCCCTTCACCCCAAGAGTGCCTGGCCCCGCCCATCACCCCACACTGCCCCCTGGCTCCCGCCCCTCCTCTGCCATCGGGCTACTGCCCCTGGTCCTGCTTCACCCTCCTCCCCTCGTGCCTCCTCTGTCGCCTCCCGCCACCCCAGCCCTGACACCTGTCCCGCTGCTCTGCCCCCCCCCCCCAGCACTTCTCCCTGCCCTAGATCCCCCTGCCCCACTGGAGATCCCCCCATTGCCTCACACCCCTCTGCCCGCCAACCCTGGGGTCTGTCCCCTTCTTCTGCAAACCTCCCCTCATCCCCGGGATCCTGCCTTCACCCCCCTGGTCTCTGGGTGCCTGCTCCTCTTGCCCCATTGCCCCTGTCCCGGCCCTTCCCCCCCCCCATTGCCCCTGTCCCAGCCCCTCCCCCACTGCTCCTGCGCTTCCCCCCATTGTCTCTTCCCCGGCAGAGGGGCCCTGACACCCCTCCTCCCCGCACAGCGATTAACGGGGGGGGGGGGCAGGTTAATTTTCCCGCTGACCCCAGGGACCCGCCCCTGCCCCCGGCCCTGACTCTGTGACTCTCTCCCCAGTGGACGTGACGCTGGATCCAGACACGGCTCATCCCGAACTCGTCCTGTCTGAGGATGGGAAAAGCGTGAGACTCGGAGACACGCGCCAGGATCTGCCCGACACCCCTGAGAGATTTGACTCTTCTCCCTGTGTGCTGGGCGCCGAGGGGTTCGTGGGCGGGAGGCGTTACTGGGAGGTGGAGGTGGGGGACAAGACTCAGTGGTACCTGGGGGTCTGCAGGGAATCTGTGAGCAGGAAGGGGCTGGTCACACTCACACCTGAAGATGGATACTGGGTCGTGCGGCTGAGGGACGGGGGATACAAGGCCTGCACCTCCCCTTGGACCCCCCTCCCCGTGAGCGTCAGGCCCAGCCGGGTGGGGGTTTTCCTGGACTACGAGGCGGGCGAGGTCTCGTTTTACAATGTGACTGACAGGTCCCGACTCTTCACCTTCACCGGCACCTTCTCCGGGACGCTGCGCCCTTTCTTCTGTCCCGGTCGCAACGCCGGGGGCACCAACGCGGCTCCCCTGACCATCTGCCCGGTGCCGGCCCAGGCCGGAGGGGATCCCAGCCCAGCCAGCGAGGAGAGGGGAGCTCAGCAGGGAGAGCCGAGCGATTCGCCCGGCCGGGCTGAGGCAGCGGGGAGGGAGGAGGAGACACGTCTCTGCTCCAGCGAGGCTGGGAACAACCCAAATTGTCCCTGCTGGCCCGGCCCTGCCCAAACTGGCTGGCGGCTCCGCCCTCGTTCGCCCTCCTGGGGAAATCGAGGCTGAGGGGGGGTCGATCTTCTGGTGTGCGATTGAGCTGGTCTAGCGAGGACCCACCTGAAGCCACTCCCCTTCCCTGAGACCACGCCCCTTCCACCTCCTCCCCCTTCCCAACCGCAGGGTCAGGGCTGCTGCCTGGTGCAACCCGCCCTTCTCCCGCACGGCCCCACCCTTCCCTGGCCACCGGGGAGCCACGCGGCCCCAGCCCCCAGGGTGGCCGGGCAGTGGAGGCCGTTTCCCTCGCCTGCCTTACCCACCGCCCGTGGGACCCGCCTTTCGGGACCCCCTTACTGCAGCCGGGAGAGCAAATCCCCTTCCTGCCGCAGACGGGAGCCGGGCTCCCTGAGTTCCCTGCTTTTAGCTAGAAATGGGGGCAGAGGGTGGCGCTTGCACAGTGCCAAGGAGCTGATTTGGGGGGAGGGGAGTTAAAAGGGGGCAGGAGCCCAGTCATGGGGTGGCAGCCTCGTCCCTGAGGTGAGGCCCTTCTCTGGGTCCCAGGGGTTGGATTTTTATTTCTTGGGGGTTGCAAGGCAGGCGGGGAGGGACTGGGACACTCGGCGTTTCCCCCGGGCTGGCCTGAGGCCTTGCGGGCGGTTCTGGGCTCCGAGGCGCGGCCGGACCCCCAGGCACTGGCAGAGGCAGGACAGATCTGATCCGGGGCTGGCTGGCAAAGAGAAATACACCCCAGTGAAGCGGAGAGCTGCCTGGGCTGCCGTGGAGGGAAAAGCCCTTGGGGGAGCCCTGAGGAGTCCCAGGCTGGGTGGAAGAAAGGGAGGGGAAATCTGTAGCCTTTGATACTGGTATGTCAGGTTTAGCAATGCAGCAGTGGAGTTTAATAGCAGAGCAATGTCGGATGCATCTCTCAGCAATATCGCTTATTTTATTGGATTAAATTAAGTCCTTTTAGTTCAATGTTTATTTCTTTGCTCTAAAGTTCAGTGAGTTCAGTCAGTGGGCGGAAGCAGAGAAGAGAGTTTGGTTTTGTGTCTGTGCTAACGAGGGGTCCGCCCAGCTGCGCCCCTCTCCCTGCTCGTTGGTTACAACGGTTGCAAAGCATCACTGCCGAGCTCGGGGGGGCCCGACCCCCAAGCCCTCCCCTCCCCCACAGGGTACCCCACTTCCCCCCAGTCCTAGTGCCACCCCATCTCCCTGCCCCCCAGCGCCCTCATTTCACCCAGCGCCCCCCACTTCCCCTGCCCCCAGGGGCTCCTTATTCCCCCTCCTCTTCTCATGCCCCCCAGAACCCCTCAACTCCCCCCAGCGCCCATTTATCTCCTTCTGCCCCCAGCATCCCCTCATTTCCCCCAGCGACCCCCCACTTCCCCTGCCCCCTAGGGGCTCCTTATTCCCCCTCCTCTTCTCATGCCCCCCAGAACCCCTCATCTCCCCCCAGTGCCCATTTATCTCCTTCTGCCCCCAGCATCCCCTCGTTTCCCCCAGCGACCCCCCACTTCCCCTGCCCCCTAGGGGCTCCTTATTCCCCCTCCTCTTCTCATGCCCCCCAGAACCCCTCATCTCCCCCCAGTGCCCATTTATCTCCTTCTGCCCCCAGCATCCCCTCGTTTCCCCCAGCGACCCCCCACTTCCCCTGCCCCCTAGGGGCTCCTTATTCCCCCTCCTCTTCTCATGCCCCCCAGAACCCCTCATCTCCCCCCAGTGCCCATTTATCTCCTTCTGCCCCCAGCATCCCCTCGTTTCCCCCAGCGACCCCCCACTTCCCCTGCCCCCCAGAAATCCCTCATTTCCCCTGAGTGCTCCCCTCACCTGCCCCCGCCCCACAGCAACCCCCCTCCCCCCAACAGGCTTCCCTGCCCGTTGTCATGTGGTTCGGTGTCCAGACCCGCGGGAAAGCAGGACACAGCCAGGGTGGCCGGATGGTTTCACCCCAAATACCCGACACGCTGACGGACGTTCCACTCGACAGGACGTCTGACGGGAACAGCGGGCGCGTCGATCTGCCCAGCTCTGTTCTCTCCGCGCGTTTCCGGCACAGCAGCCGCCCGTACGGGTCTGTCTGGTATCGACCCAGACGCTCCGGTGGTTTTATTCGGTATTTTTGTTCCACCATCCGGCAACCCTACCCGGCAGGCCAGCGAGACGTCGCCAGCTCCTCGTGTATCGCCCCTGGTGATTTGCGGCTGCTCCATCCCGTGCGTGTCGTGCCGAGAGGGTTTGCGCCCCCACATCCGCTTCCCCCCCGTATTCACTCCCCCTTCCCCAGCAGCTCCCTGCCCGTGGCGGCCCTGAGCCAGCCCCTCTCCCCGGGAGGCCGGGATGTTATCCCATATCCTGGCCAGACAAGGCAGGCGACTGGAAGGCTGCAGGGAACAGCAGGGTCCATTTTTGCACCCTGATTCCCCCGGGCTGTGGGGCTGAAGCCAGGTGCGAGGCCCCTCCAGGCGGGACACCCCCCCGGGGGAACCAGGGCGTAAAACGGACCCGAACCTTCCCTGGAGCCTGCCCGTACGAAACCCAGGAAGGGTCTTCGGCCAGGGCAGGTCCCCCCCAGGAGGGAGCAGCCGGGCCCCCAGGGGACTCCGGTCCGGCTGGCGCGGTGCCCTGGGGTCTAGTCCGGCTGAACTGTGTCCTGTGGGGTTTGCACCCCCCGCGGCTAAGCTGGGTCTGCAGCCGCTGACTTAGCCCCGAAGGCCCCCGACGGCCCCCGGCTGCCCTGGATTCGGGCTCGTGCTACGGATGGGGCAGGAGATGCCGGGGCAGGGGGGAGCACCGAGCAGGAACCCGGCACTTGGGGGATCGCTGCGGCTAAAACTGCCGAGTGGGGGCGGGAAAGAGCGTTTCCACGGTTAACGTGTGACCTGGTAAATTGAACCTGGAACCGCCTGGGCCGCTGGGGCGGGGGTGGGGTCCCTGCTGGCCTGCCCCGGCCAAGTTGGACCCCTGGCGCCAGGGTCCCGCTGGCTGCCCCAGGCTCAGCCCTGCCCGACCCGTCTCCCCCCAGCCGGCTGGGCTCAGACACCGGTGAACTGGCCAGCGCCTCGGTCACCCAACGCTCACTGGTCACAGGCTCCCCTGCACGTCCCTAGTGCCCGGCCAGGTTAGGGTGTCGCTACCGGTCGCACGTGCGGATGGGAGCAGGTCCTGGCCCGCTGGGCAACTTCAGCCACCCGGACCTCAGCCCCCATCCTGCCAGAGACCCCCCCTTTCTCGGGTCAGACCCCTCCAGATCCCCCTCCAGCTGCATGGACAGGGCCCGATCCGGCTCCCCTCCCCGCCAGCCAGCCCGCTGCTCCCAGGGGTGCGTCTGTCTCAGGCCGGCTGGGAAGTTGGGGGGACATGGCAGGAGGCTGTTTCCTGTGTGGAGGGAGCTGGGGACGAGGGGGAGTCGTGCGGCTGACAGGACCCCAGGCTGTGGGGGCCGAGCCGAGGGCTGCTCCGTACCCCACACGACAGGCTGCTGCAGCCTCCAGTCCCCGGCAGCTGCGTCCCCGCCCGCCCAGGGTTCAAACAACTTTCCAACTCGGTGGCTGAATCTCCCTGCGGCTTCCTGAGGGGGCTGGACCCAGCCCTGCCCCCCACCCCCCCAGGACTGTAGGAGCGAAGGAAGGGCAGCAAGGCCCGGGGGGACCCGCCTGCTGGGTTTGTTTCTCACTTGGGTCCGGCCCCCCCCTGATTTTTCAGTGGGCCTGCGGCCCCCGGCCTGAAAAAGGTTCCCCCCCCCCCGTGTCGCTTTCCCCCTGGGGTCTGGAACCGTCGTCCGTGGAGGTTTCATTTTCCTTTCCCACCAGAACACAGGTCAGCGATGGGCCCTAGAGCGGAGACTCTGACCCCAGAGGTGCCATGGGACACCCCTCCCCTCGGCCGCTCAATAAACGGCTGCTCCTAGTGTTACCTTTGTACCCGCGCTCGGCCTGCGCCTTCCTGCTGCTGCTCCCCAGAGCCGGTCGCCATCTCAGCCGGGGCAGAATGCCCTGGGAAGGGGGGCAGGTCTGGACACTCACGCGGGGACCTTGGTAAGTCTCCCCCGTCGTTCTGAAATGCAATTCCCCCTCTGCCTCCTTCTCGCCAGACTGAGCCTGTTTGGGGGGGGGGGGATCAGGTGGCCCCATAAAAGCAGAGCCGATAAAATTGTTTCTCCCGGCTCCTCGCCCTTCAGTTGTCTGGGTTCTCCACATTCGAACCGAAACCTGCATCCGGAGTCTCATCCGGCCCCCGGGCTGAGCTGTCCCCTGTGTGTTTTCTGTTTGACACATGGAGCCGCAGGGTGGGAAGGGACCTCAGGGGCTTTCGCCCCAACCCCTGCCAAGGCGCAGGGTTGCTTGTGTCTAAACCCAGGGAAGGAGCTGCCACAACCTGCCTTGGCCGCGTGTTCCACGGCCCTTCTGGTTCCCCGGATCCTGTCTACACGCTGGGCGCCAAATCTGGACACAGCCGGGGTGAAAGTCACTTCGCTTTCTCAGGCTGTGTCTGCACTACAAGGCTTTTGCGCAAAACCCAGCGGGGCGGCCACACCTCAGGCGCGTTTTTGCGCAAGTCAGTCGGCAGGACAGGGCTGTAGCGGGGAGGGTTCGTCCTGTCCCCACGAGGAATAACTCCTTTTGGAGTTACGGCTCTTGTGTGAAAAGGCCACAAGACCCTCCTGCCAGCCCGGGGGGAGTCCCCAGAACTCTGGCTCGCTGCCGCAGAAACCCCCAGGCACCGGTTTCCCAGGGTGAAACTCCGGGGGGACGGGCAGCTAATGCAGAAAGTGAGGGGGATTTCACACCTGGCAGCCGAGAAGCAGAAAAAACTCAGTGGCGGGCCAGTACGTGTCTGCGGTTTGGTTTCATCGAATTTCATTCCGGCGCAGGAGGGTGCCGTTAAAACAAAGAACGATCAGAAGGAGGGAGGGGAAGGGAACGGTTCAATCCGCAGATTTGTAAGGCTCGGATTTCTCCGAATTCAAAATGGAGGCCCAGACAAACGCACCTGCTCTGGATCCACATCGCTACCGGAGCAAGCCCAGCAGTTCTAGCCACACCTAGACTGTGGCTGGTGAGCTGCATGCGGCAATTCAAAGGAAAAATTGCACCCGCGTCTCTTCTCCCGGCCCCCTGCTCTGACCTCGAGGTCCCTTCCCGTCTAGTGCTCAGTGACTCTGCGGTTCTGGTGCGGCGCACGGGGCTGCCGACACGGCCGGCCTGCAGGAGCCTTGGGAGCCGCCGGAAACCCATCTGGGAGTGTCCCACCTGCAGCCCCAGCAGAAGAGGCCCCGGCGCCGGCCGTCTGTTTGCCAGAGCAGGGAACTGGGGCGCACCGCCTTACTTGCCCCTGTGTCCTTTTCAGCTCAGACACCCGGGCCCGGCGGCCACACCCCAGAGAGAAGCGATTCCTTCCCCAAAGCAGCGGCGATGCCAAGGGCACAGAGCAGAGTAGAGGATCCAACGGCCCCTCTGCTCTGGGTCTGTGGGTACCGGGCAGCGTTCTAGTGGTCGCATCACTGAGCCATGGGCCGGGCCGGGAGATTCAAGCGGCCGAGGGGCTGTCGCTGCCTCCCCCTCACTCGCCCGCTGGTTTGTTGTTGCTCCTGTTCCCCCAGACCCAGCGATGATGACGGGGAAGGATCCCGCGTCCCCCCCTGGCTCCATGTTACCCGGCTACCTCACGCTCTGCCTCCTGCTGTGGGCTCCCAGGCTGGCCCCAGGTAGGTGCTCCGGCCTACTCCTCGCCGGGTGGCCATCCTCGTCTGCTCAGCCCTGCCAAGGACACGGCAGAATGCCCAGTCACAGCTGGGGGCCCAGTAACCGCGTCTGCTACTGACACTGGGCCCCTGGGGTGACCCCCGTGGTGCTTCTGTAACCCACAAACTGCCGGGCGTGGGGCACGGCCCTAGCTCGTGGCACTGAGACCCCTAACAGTGAGAATAATACATCTGCCCTACAGCCTTAGCTGGGCGCTCGCTGGCTTTTTCGCTCACCCTCCTACACTAATTCCAGAGGCCTACCCCTTAGCGCCTGACGCACGTTGGCTACAGCTGATAGTTCTCCCCTAAACACTGTTCCAGACACAGACTGTCCTAGGCCAGGCCCATCTGCCCCCTCCCCAGATCCAGGCTTTTGTTGACATGTGACGACTGTTCTGTTAATTCTGTGCCTCCTCCATCAGTGGTCCCTATGCACGTTTATAGGCACCTTTCTGGGGTCGGGATAGCAACTGTGCCATGGGGGAGGGGTCCCCCATCCGCTTCAGAAATTAGCAACATCAGAGCGGCCAGACTGGGTTGAACCAAAGGCCCCTCCAGCCCAGTGTCCTGTCTGCCCAGAGTGGCCAAAGCCAGATGCCATAGAGGGAGGGAACAGAACAGGGAATCCTCACGTGATGCCTCCTCTGTCGCCCATTCCCACCCTCTGACAAACTGGCTAGGGGCACCATCCCTACCCATCCTGACTCACAGCCATGGATGGTCCAAAGCTCCATGAATTTATCTAGTTCACTTTTGAGCCCTGAAATCCTGGTCATCACAGCATCCCCCGGCAAGGAGTTCCACAGGTTGACAGTGCGCTGGGTGAAGAAAAACTTCCTTTGGTTTGTTTTAAACCTGCTGCCTGTTCATTTCATTGGGTGACCCATAGTTCGTAGATGCTGGGAACAAGTCAATAACTTTTCCTTATTCACTTTTTTCACACCACTCATGATTTTATAGACCTCTCTCCTATCTCCCCTCAGTCTCCTCTTTTCAATGCTGAAAAGTCCCAGGCTTTTTAATCTCTCTTCCTATGGGTCCTGTTCCAAACCCCTCAGCATTTTTGTTGCCCTTTTCTGAACCTTTTCCAAGGCCAACTGATGCTTCTGAAGATGAGGTGAGTACGTCTGCACACAGGATTCAAGCTGTGGGCGTCCCATGGATTTATAGAGGCAATAAGAGATTCTCCGTCTTATTCTCTATCCCGTTTTTCATGATTCCTAACGTTCTCTGCTTTCTTGATGGTGGCTGCACACGGAGTGGATGTTTGCAGAGAACTACCCACAGTCACTCCAAGATCTCTCTTTTGAGTAGCCAAATTACTCTCCATCCCATCGCATGTCGAGTTGGGATTCTTTTCTCCAATCTGCCGTGTTTTATTTTTTCCAATGTGCCATTCACAATCCCTGAGGGGTGGGGCAGGTCACAGCTCCAGGGAAGTACCAGCCCAGGGAGAATTGCATGAACTGCATTAGACCAGATCCCAGAAGCCCAAGAAAACAAAAGCGTTTGGGTATAAAAGCTGGATGTGAACTGCTCAGGGGCTTCAAGGTGCCACAGGACTCCCCGTTGTTTGTGCCGACACAGACTAACCTCTGAAAGTTTTCTCCTTGTCCGTTTCCCAGCACAGTTCACAGTGACGGGACCTGAGTGCCCCATCGCCACCGCCCTGGGTGGGGAGGCCGTCCTGTCCTGCCACCTCTCCCCCCGGATGAGCGCCGAGAGCATGCAGGTGAGGTGGTTCCGATCCCGGTTCTCTGCAGCTGTGCATGTGTACCGCGACGGGCAGGACCAGTTCGGAGAGCAGATGCCGGAGTACCGAGGGAGAACGGAGCTCTTGAAACACAACATCACCGACGGGAAAGTTTCCCTGAGAATACGCGATATCCAGCCCTCCGACGAGGGGCAGTACACGTGTTTTTTCCAGTTGGGTGTCTCTTACGAGGAAGCTTTATTGGAAGTGCAGGTGCCAGGTCAGTTACATTGTTTCCTAAACTCTCAAAACCCCGACTGGTGCTTGGATTGTGACTCGCCGGAGTCTGGGGTGGGGTTATTGGCCCAAATCTGACATTTGAGCCAGGGGTTAATGAGCAGGGCTCGACAAAATATAGAATCTACTCGCCCGTGGCACGTAGATTTCAGCCGCGCGCCCTGTTTACCAGCAGTGCGTTCATATGCAATGCGGCTCTTGTGCATGCGCAGTGAGGGGCCGGTGAGCGGCTTTTGCCGCCGTTTGTCAAGCCCTGTTAATGAGACACACAAACACCCCTAACCGGTCAGGTGACACTAACGCGTTGTGGTTATTCCTGTGACTTTGTGCACTCCTGGGGCTGAGCTTAGGTTTTGGGGGACTTTGGCGGGGCCCCACTTCTGCATTTATCATGCCAGAGAGGGGAAGGAGCCTATGACCCTGCAAAAGGGCTTTTTCGACAGAGTGTCCACACTGAACGGACGCTCTCTCGCATGTCAGCTGTGATCGCTATGGGCGGAGTGGCCACCAGGGCCCTGTGCTTTTTCCTCTTCCCTCTTCTTGGGAAGAACTCCCTCTTCCCCGGCCACACACGCCTTTTCCCGAAAGGGCTCTTCTGCAAAAAGGCTTCTTCCTTGTAGAAAGAGGTTTCCCAATCTCAGAAAAACTCCTCTGTTCCTTCGACTTTCTTGAGAAAACGCAATTGCAGTGTGGATGGAAGTGACGTTTTTCCAGAAAAACTCTGCAGTGCGGCGCCTGTTTGCTCCCACGTCAATGGCACTTTCTCTTGCAGAGCTGCGTTTCCCGAGGGCCAACCCCTGGAAGGCGGGTCTCGGTGTGATCCTGGCTCTCCTGGCTGGTCTCATCGCCCTGGCCAGCTACTGCTTCTGGAGGCAGCACCGAGAGACAGGTGACGTAGAGAGAGGGATGGCGGGGAGGTTGGTGAGAGGGATTTAAAAACAAATCCCAAAGTAGAGCACAATGAGGGGTTTTGCAGTGTCCGGGGGAGCTGCAGGCAGGGGAGCCGGGCTGAGGGGGCAGAGGGAGCTGAATAGCTTAAGCCTGAACCGAGTCGTGTCAAGTGGTTTCACCCTTCAGCTCCCACGATTGATCCCGGCTCACGCTGGGGCCAGGAGCTACCCCCGCTGGGGCTCTGCAGCTAAATGCAGTGGGAGCCGGGTGCTGAGGCAGCTTTGAAAGCGGCTCCCCCCAGCCTGGCTCCCATTGATCAGTGATGGAGAACTGTGGCCAGTGGAGCCTGGGGGGTCGGTGCCTGCGGATATGGGGCAGCACATGGAGCCATTGCTGTACACGCCAGTTGCTTCTGGGGGCGGGGCAATGCCAGGGGAGGAGTAGGAAGCAGAGGCAGCGAGGGGGGGAGAGTCGTCCAGTACTCGCTGACATCCCCATTTCAAACCGCCCCAGGGGTGTGAATCCGCAAGTCTTGCTGAAATTACCGGGCACTGGCCGTCCAAACCCCCAAGGCAGCTGGGAAAATCCCCCCTCCCCCCCGAGGGTTTTCTCAGCTGAATCTCCTGGTTTCCAAGCCCTGGGGTTGATGTTTAACCCTGGCGATTCCCCCTTCAGCTCCCATTTTAGCCTGTGAATTCCCATCCTGCACCTCACCCCACGGCCTTGCTCCTGGCTTCACGGGGTTAACACTGGCCAGTTTCCGAGGGAGCCCCTTAGCCCTGGCCCGGTGGCTGGGTGGGTCCTGATCTTCATCCGCTGCCCAGTCCTGCGCTGACGGGAGGTGCTGGGTCTGGCTGATCACACAGCCCCGGCCAGGCTCAGTCTAAGGCAGCGTTTCTTAAGCTTTTTAAGACCAAGGAACAGCAAGGAATTTTTTGTTGAGGAAAAAAAAAGGAGGGGCAACAAGCTATTGAGTAAAAAAAAAAAAGGTTGCCTGCCCCTTTAAGGGAGAACACAGTTTAAGAAACACTGATCTCAGGGCTGGGACGTCCCTGCGGGAGGGTCTTTGGGACTCGCTTCCTTTCCGCAGGATAACGGGACTCCTTTCTCTGTTTGGTTTCCAGGCAAACTCCAGGTGGAGCTCGGTAAGTTCCCTCCCTCTGCCCCCCACCCCGCACAGCCCCTGTGTGACTCTGTCTCCCACTGGGCGACTCACCCCTCTCTCTGTTTGGTTGCAGGGTGGAGATGCGCCCAGCTCTGCGCAGGTACTGTCCAGCCCCTGGGATTGTAGCCACCCCGGGCAGTTACACAAACGCCAGTGGGGGGCTGGAGACCCTGGACGGGGGGGGGAGGGGGAGTCGGTTCTATGGCCAGAGCTGGCTGGGAGCTCGTTCAGTCAAAGCTCCTTCCCTAAGCTCCAGAGGTCCCGGGTTCGATTCTGCCTGCTGGTGTGAGACCCGCCCAGCCCAGTAACGCCCAGCAGAGCCTGGGCCAGGCAGCCCCGTGTGACCCCGGCAGGGTCTGTGTGTTCGCTCTGCTGGTGCTCGCAAGGTCCTGGGGCAGGTCTCTCTGGGCAGAGAGCTCTGGTGGGAGTGAGTCTGTGACCTGAGATCAGGGCCCAGAGAGAGGCCATAGGCCCCTCCTTGCTGCCCCAGCCTCATTGACACCCCCTCACAGTCTGCCATGGCCCCTGCCCCTTCTGTGTCCAGTTTTTTCTCTGCGCCGAGGTGCCCGGCCCCACCTCTCCTCTGTGCTCTCATTGCCCCGAGTCCTCAGCACCTCTGCTGCCCCCCCCCCGACGTCCATCTCCATCCTGGTGCCGTCCCTTGGCCCCCTCTGCCAGCCTCTCATAAGCCCCGTCCTCTCCCCATCTCTCTCGGCCTCCCTCCATTCACCCCCTGGTGCCCGCCCCTCCTCCGGCCCCCGTCGGCCCGTGTCCTCGCCTCTCCCCAAGCCGGCACCAGCCCTGCCCCTCCCCTCCCCTCATTTCTGCTCTGTGCCCCGGCTCCCTGCCACCCTCTGCCCCCTTCACCCCAAGAGTGCCTGGCCCCGCCCATCACCCCACACTGCCCCCTGGCTCCCGCCCCTCCTCTGCCATCGGGCTACTGCCCCTGGTCCTGCTTCACCCTCCTCCCCTCGTGCCTCCTCTGTCGCCTCCCGCCACCCCAGCCCTGACACCTGTCCCGCTGCTCTGCCCCCCCCCCCCAGCACTTCTCCCTGCCCTAGATCCCCCTGCCCCACTGGAGATCCCCCCATTGCCTCACACCCCTCTGCCCGCCAACCCTGGGGTCTGTCCCCTTCTTCTGCAAACCTCCCCTCATCCCCGGGATCCTGCCTTCACCCCCCTGGTCTCTGGGTGCCTGCTCCTCTTGCCCCATTGCCCCTGTCCCGGCCCTTCCCCCCCCCCATTGCCCCTGTCCCAGCCCCTCCCCCACTGCTCCTGCGCTTCCCCCCATTGTCTCTTCCCCGGCAGAGGGGCCCTGACACCCCTCCTCCCCGCACAGCGATTAACGGGGGGGGGGGGCAGGTTAATTTTCCCGCTGACCCCAGGGACCCGCCCCTGCCCCCGGCCCTGACTCTGTGACTCTCTCCCCAGTGGACGTGACGCTGGATCCAGACACGGCTCATCCCGAACTCGTCCTGTCTGAGGATGGGAAAAGCGTGAGACTCGGAGACACGCGCCAGGATCTGCCCGACACCCCTGAGAGATTTGACTCTTCTCCCTGTGTGCTGGGCGCCGAGGGGTTCGTGGGCGGGAGGCGTTACTGGGAGGTGGAGGTGGGGGACAAGACTCAGTGGTACCTGGGGGTCTGCAGGGAATCTGTGAGCAGGAAGGGGCTGGTCACACTCACACCTGAAGATGGATACTGGGTCGTGCGGCTGAGGGACGGGGGATACAAGGCCTGCACCTCCCCTTGGACCCCCCTCCCCGTGAGCGTCAGGCCCAGCCGGGTGGGGGTTTTCCTGGACTACGAGGCGGGCGAGGTCTCGTTTTACAATGTGACTGACAGGTCCCGACTCTTCACCTTCACCGGCACCTTCTCCGGGACGCTGCGCCCTTTCTTCTGTCCCGGTCGCAACGCCGGGGGCACCAACGCGGCTCCCCTGACCATCTGCCCGGTGCCGGCCCAGGCCGGAGGGGATCCCAGCCCAGCCAGCGAGGAGAGGGGAGCTCAGCAGGGAGAGCCGAGCGATTCGCCCGGCCGGGCTGAGGCAGCGGGGAGGGAGGAGGAGACACGTCTCTGCTCCAGCGAGGCTGGGAACAACCCAAATTGTCCCTGCTGGCCCGGCCCTGCCCAAACTGGCTGGCGGCTCCGCCCTCGTTCGCCCTCCTGGGGAAATCGAGGCTGAGGGGGGGTCGATCTTCTGGTGTGCGATTGAGCTGGTCTAGCGAGGACCCACCTGAAGCCACTCCCCTTCCCTGAGACCACGCCCCTTCCACCTCCTCCCCCTTCCCAACCGCAGGGTCAGGGCTGCTGCCTGGTGCAACCCGCCCTTCTCCCGCACGGCCCCACCCTTCCCTGGCCACCGGGGAGCCGCGTGGCCCCAACCCCCAGGGTGGCCGGGCAGTGGAGGCCGTTTCCCTCGCCTGCCTTACCCACCGCCCGTGGGACCCGCCTTTCGGGCTCCACTTGCTGCAGCCAGGAGAGCAAATCCCCTTCCTGCTGCAGACGGGAGCCGGGCTCCCTGAGTTTCCTTCCTTTAGCTAGAAATGGGGGCAGAGGGTGGCGCTTGCACAGTGCCAAGGAGCTGATTTGGGGGGAGGGGAGTTAAAAGGGGGCAGGAGCCCAGTCATAGGGGTGGCAGCCTCGTCCCTGTGGTGAGGACCTTCTCTGAGTCCCAGGGGTTGGATTTTTATTTGCTGGGGGTTGCAAGGCAGGCGGGGAGGGACTGGGACACTCGGCGTTTCCCCCGGGCTGGCCTGAGGCCTTGCGGGCGGTTCTGGGCTCCGAGGCGCGGCCGGACCCCCAGGCACTGGCAGAGGCAGGACAGATCTGATCCGGGGCTGGCTGGCAAAGAGAAATACACCCCAGTGAAGCGGAGAGCTGCCTGGGCTGCCGTGGAGGGAAAAGCCCTTGGGGGAGCCCTGAGGAGTCCCAGGCTGGGTGGAAGAAAGGGAGGGGAAATCTGTAGCCTTTGATACTGGTATGTCAGGTTTAGCAATGCAGCAGTGGAGTTTAATAGCAGAGCAATGTCGGATGCATCTCTCAGCAATATCGCTTATTTTATTGGATTAAACTAAGTCCTTTTAGTTCAATGTTTATTTCTTTGCTCTAAAGTTCAGTGAGTTCAGTCAGTGGGCGGAAGCAGAGAAGAGAGTTTTGGTTTTGTGTCTGTGCTAACGAGGGGTCCGCCCAGCTGCGCCCCCCTCACTGCTTGTTGGTTACAACGGTTGCAAAGCATCACTGCCGAGCTCGGGGGGGGCCGACCCCCAAGCCCTCCCCTCCCCCACAGGGTACCCCACTTCCCCCTAGTCCTAGTGCCACCCCATCTCCCTGCCCCCAGCGCCCCCATTTCCCCCAGCGCCCCCCACTTCCCCTGCGCCCTAGGGGCTCCTTATTCCCCCTCCTCTTCTCATGCCCCCCAGAACCCCTCATCTCCCCCAGCGCCCATTTATCTCCTTCTGCCCCCAGCATCCCCTCGTTTCCCCCAGCGACCCCCCACTTCCCCTGCCCCCTAGGGGCTCCTTATTCCCCCTCCTCTTCTCATGCCCCCCGGAACCCCTCATCTCCCCCAGCGCCCATTTATCTCCTTCTGCCCCCAGCATCCCCTCGTTGCCCCCAGCGACCCCCCACTTCCCCTGCCCCCCAGAAATCCCTCACTTCCCCTGAGTGCTCCCCTCACCTCCCCCCGCCCCACAGCAACCCCCCCCTCCCCCAACAGGCTTCCCTGCCCGTTGTCGTGTGGTTCGGTGTCCAGACCCGCGGGAAAGCAGGACACAGCCAGGGTGACCGGGTGGTTTCACCCCAAATACCCGACACGCTCAGAGAGTCCGGTAGTTTTGTCTCCTGTCCTTAAAAAAAATCAGAAAACACTGGACACCGGAAATGTCGGGTATTTTCCGATTCTTTTCCCAGCCAGGAGGCGAAAATACCGGACACCTGGCAACTTTGCTGTCCCCCTTTTTCCCCTCAACAGAATCTTTTCCCTGGTGTTGCTTTGGAGGGGTGGGCGGTGTTCGGTATTTTTGTTCCACCATCCAGCAACCCTACCCGGCAGGCCAGCGAGACGTCGCCAGCTCCTCGTGTATCGCGCACATTGAGTGTCCACACGCGGGCCCCTGGACTTGTCACCCCCCAGCCCAGCCAGGGGCCAGGGGGCCTGGGACGTGTAACCCGTTACCCGGCAGAGGGGGAGCAGCCCCCCCCCACCAGTCTATGCACTTGCACATTCTGATTTCACACGCGTGTGTGACGGGGGCAGGCGCAGGAGACCCCTTGGGGGTGTTTCTCAGGGTGCTGACAGAGACACTCGTCTTCCCGCTCTCGGGGCGTCTCACCGCCTGGTCCTGCTGGGCCAGCTCCCTGCTCCCCCCAGAAACCCCCTGGGCCGGCTCCCCTGCTCCCCCCAGAAACCCCCTGGGCCGGCTCCCCTGCTCCCCCCAGACACCCCCTGGGCCGGCTCCCTGCTCCCCCCAGACACCCCCTGGGCCAGCTCCCTGCTCCCTCCAGACACCCCCTGGGCCAGCTCCCTGCTCCCCCCGGACACCCCCTGGGCCAGCTCCCCTGCTCCCCCCGGACACCCCCTGGGCCGGCTCCCTGCTCCCTCCAGACACCCCCTGGGCCGGCTCCCTGCTCCCCCCAGACACCCCCTGGGCCGGCTCCCCTGCTCTCCCCAGACACCCCCTGGGCCAGCTCCCTGCTCCCCCCAGACACCCCCTGGACCGGCTCCCTGCTCCCCCCAGAAACCCCCTGGGCCGGCTCCCTGCTCCCCCCAGAAACCCCCTGGGCCAGCTCCCTGCTCCCCCCAGACACCCCCTGGGCCGGCTCCCTGCTCCCCCCAGAAACCCCCTGGGCCGGCTCCCCTGCTCCCTCCAGACACCCCCTGGGCCAGCTCCCTGCTCCCCCCAGACACCCCCTGGGCCAGCTCCCCTGCTTCCCCCCAGACACCTCCTGGGCCAGCTCCCCTGCTTCCCCCCAGACACCCCCTGGGCCGGCTCCCCTGCTCCCTCCAGACACCCCCTAGGCCAGCTCCCTGCTCCCCCCAGACACCTCCTGGGCCGGCTCCCCTGCTCCCCCCCATATGGGAGGGACTACGTGTGAGGGGAGGGCTGGTGATGCCCCCCCCCATTGCCTTCCACTGCCCCCACCCGAGGGGAGCCGGGGCAAGCTGCCAGGTGCCTCCCTGCACCCCTGTCTGAGGGGAGTTGGGAACCCCCCTGTTGCCTCCCCCACACCTGAGGGAAGCCCGAACAACCCCCCCCCCCCCATTGGCTTCCCCCATACGTGGTGACTCCTGGAATCTCTGCCCCCCACACCTGAGTGGTGCCCGGGCAACGCCCCAACCGCCTCCCCCCCAGCCTGGTGCGTTGTGGCTGTTGGCCGGGGGGAGCTTTGCTCAACGCCCCTGGTGATTTGCGGCTGCTCCATCCCGTGCATGTTGCGCCGAGAGGGTTTGCGCCCCCACATCCGCTTCCCCCCTGTATTCACTCCCCCTTCCCCAGCGGCTCCCTGCCCGTGGCAGCCCTGAGCCAGCCCCTCTCCCCGGGAGGCCGGGATGTTATTGTGCAACCTGGCCGGGCGAGGCGGGCGACCAGGAGGCTGCAGGGAACGGCGGGTCCCTTTCGCACCCCGATTACCCCGGGCTGTGGGGCTGAAGTGAGGCCTCTCAAGGCAGGACACCCCCCTGGGGGAACCAGGGCGTAAAACGGACCCGAACCTTCCCTGGAGCCTGCCCGGATGAAACCCAGGAAGGGTCTTCGGCCAGGGCAGGTCCCCCCCAGGAGGGAGCAGCCGGGCCCCCAGGGGACTCCGGTCCGGCTGGCGCGGTGCCCTGGGGTCTCATCCGGCTGAACTGGGTCCTGTGGGGTTTGCACCCCCCAGCGGCTAAGCTGGGTCTGCAGCCGCTGACTTGGGCCCCGAAGGCCCCCGACGGCCCCCGGCTGCCCTGGATTCGGGCTCGTGCTACGGATGGGGCAGGAGATGCCGGGGCAGGCGGGAGCACCGAGCAGGAACCCGGCACTTGGGGGGTCGCTGCGGCTAAAACTGCCGAGTGGGGGCGGGAACGCGTGTTTCCACGGTTAACGTGTGAATTGGCTAAATTGAACCCGGAACCGCCTGGGCCGCTGGGGCGGGGGTGGGGTCCCTGCTGGCCTGCCCCGGGCAAGTTGGACCCCTGGCGCCAGGGTCCCGCTGGCTGCCCCAGGCTCAGCCCTGCCCGACCCGTCTCCCCCCAGCCGGCTGGGCTCAGACACCGGTGAACTGGCCAGCGCCTCGGTCACCCAACGCTCACTGGTCACAGGCTCCCCTGCACGTCCCTAGTGCCCGGCCTGGTTAGGGTGTCGCTACCGGTCGCACGTGCGGATGGGAGCAGGTCCCGGCCCGCTGGGCAACTTCAGCCCCCCGGACCTCAGCCCCCACCCTGCCAGAGACCCCCCCTTTCTCGGGTCAGACCCCTCCAGATCCCCCTCCAGCTGCATGGACAGGGCCCGATCCGGCTCCCCTCCCCGCCAGCCAGCCCGCTGCTCCCAGGGGTGCGTCTGTGTCAGGCCGGCTGGGAAGTTGGGGGGGACATGGCAGGAGGTTGTTTCCTGTGTGGAGGGAGCTGGGGACGAGGGGGAGTCGTGCGGCTGACAAGACCCCAGGCTGTGGGGGCCGAGCCGAGGGCTGCTCCGTCCCCCACACGACAGGCTGCTGCAGCCTCCAGTCCCCGGCAGCTGCGTCCCCGCCCGCCCAGGGCTCAAACGACTTTCAAACTCGGTGGCTGAATCTCCCTGCGGCTTCCTGAGGGGGCTGGACCCAGCATCCCCTTTCTCCCCTCCTCCCCCCGGGACTGTAGGAGCGAAGGAAGGGCAGCAAGGCCCGGGGGGACCCGCCTGCTGGGTTTGTTTCTCACTTGGGTGCGGCCCCCCCTGATTTTTCAGTGGGCCTGTGGCCCCCGGCCTGAAAAAGGTTCCCCCCCCCCGTGTCGCTTTCCCCCTGGGGTCTGGAACCGTCGTCCGTCGAGGTTTCATTTTCCTTTCCCACCAGAACACAGGTCAGCGATGGGCCCTAGAGCGGAGACTCTGACCCCAGAGGCGCCATGGGACACCCCTCCCCTCGGCCGCTCAATAAACGGCTGCTCCTAGTGTTACCTTTGTACCCGCGCTCGGCCTGCGCCTTCCTGCTGCTGCTCCCCACAGCCGGTCGCCATCTCAGCCGGGGCAGAATGCCCTGGGAAGGGGGGCAGGTCTGGACACTCACGCGGGGACCTTGGTAAGTCTCCCCCGTCGTTCTGAAATGCAATTCCCCCTCTGCCTCCTTCTCGCCAGACTGAGCCTGTTTGGGGGGGGGGGGATCAGGTGGCCCCATAAAAGCAGAGCCGATAAAATTGTTTCTCCCGGCTCCTCGCCCTTCAGCTGTCCGGGTTCTCCACATTCGAACCGAAACCTGCATCCGGAGTCTCATCCGGCCCCCGGGCTGAGCTGTCCCCTGTGTGTTTTCTGTTTGACACATGGAGCCGCAGGGCGGGAAGGGACCTCAGGGGCCTTCCCCCCACCCCCTGCCAAGGCGCAGGGTTGCGTGTGTCTAAACCCAGGGAAGGAGCTGCCACAGCCTGCCTTGGCCGCGTGTTCCTCGGCCCTTCCGGTTCCCCGGATCCTGTCTACACGCTGGGCGCCAAATCTGGACACAGCCGGGGTGAAAGTCACTTCGCTTTCTCAGGCTGTGTCTGCACTACAAGGCTTTTGCGCAAAACCCAGCGGGGCGGCCACACCTCAGGCGCGTTTTTGCGCAAGTCAGTCGGCAGGACAGGGCTGTAGCGGGGAGGGTTCGTCCTGTCCCCACGAGGAATAACTCCTTTTGGAGTTACGGCTCTTGTGTGAAAAGGCCACAAGACCCTCCTGCCAGCCCGGGGGGAGTCCCCAGAACTCTGGCTCGCTGCCGCAGAAACCCCCAGGCACCGGTTTCCCAGGGTGAAACTCCGGGGGGACGGGCAGCTACTGCAGGAAGTGAGGGGGATTTCACACCTGGCAGCCGAGAAGCAGAAAAAACTCAGTGGCGGGCCAGTACGTGTCTGCGGGTTGGTTTCATCGAATTTCATTCCGGCGCAGGAGGGTGCCGTTAAAACAAAGAACGATCAGAAGGAGGGAGGGGAAGGGAACGGTTCAATTCGCAGATTTGTAAGGCTCAGATTTCTCTGAATTCAAAATGGAGGCCCAGACAAACGCACCTGCTCTGGATCCACATCGCTACCGGAGCAAGCCCAGCAATTCTAGCCACACCTAGACTGTGGCTTGTGAGCTGCATGCGGCAATTCAAAGGAAAAATTGCACCCGCGTCTCTTCTCACGGCCCCCTGCTCTGACCTCGAGGTCCCTCCCCGTCTAGTGCTCAGTGACTCTGCGGTTCTGGTGCGGCGCACGGGGCTGCCGACACGGCCGGCCTGCAGAAGCCTTGGGAGCCGCCGGAAACCCATCTGGGAGTGTCCCACCTGCAGCCCCAGCAGAAGAGGCCCCGGCGCCGGCCGTCTGTTTGCCAGAGCGGGGAACTGGGGCGCACCACTTTACTTGCCCCTGTGTCCTTTTCAGCTCAGACACCCGGGCCCGGCGGCCACACCCCAGAGAGAAGCGATTCCTTCCCCAAAGCAGCGGCGATGCCAAGGGCACAGAGCAGAGTAGAGGATCCAACGGCCCCTCTGCTCTGGGTCTGTGGGTACCGGGCAGTGCGCTAGTGGTCGCATCACTGAGCCATGGGCCGGGCCGGGAGATTCAAGCGGCCGAGGGGCTGTCGCTGCCTCCCCCTCACCCGCCCGCTGGTTTGTTGTTGCTCCTGTTCCCCCAGACCCAGCGACGATGACGGGGAAGGATCCCGCGTCCCCCCCTGGCTCCGCGCTGCCCGGCTACCTCACGCTCTGCCTCCTGCTGTGGGCTCCCAGGCTGGCCCCAGGTAGGTGCTCCGGCCTCGTCCTCGCCGGGTGGATATCCCTGTCTGCTCAACCCTGCCAAGGACACGGACTTGTTATGGGAACAAGTCAATCACTTTTTCTTCGTTGCTTTCTCCACACCAGTCCTGATTTTATAGGCCTCTCTCCATTGTGGCTATGTCGACACTGCCCCCATTTTGCACAAGAAATACGCAAATGAGGCAAAGTATGGAATATCACCGTGCCTCATTTGCATAAGTAATGAGGCTCCTTTTTGTGCAAAAACTCCTTCTTCTGCAAGAGCCGTTCTTCCTGAAAAAAATGCACAAAAGCCTCTTCCACAGAAACAGAGCCTCGTTAATTATGCAACTAATATTTCTCCCCCCAAATACTGTTCCAGACGGAGTCTTTCCTAGGCTGTCCCCCTCCATCAGTGGTCCCTATGAATGTTTCCAGGTACCTTTTCAGGGTTGGGACAGCAACCTGTGCCATGGGGGAGGGTTCCCCCATCCGCTTCAGAATTTCACAACATCAGAGCAGCCCAGCTGGGTGGGACCAAAGGCCCATCCAGCCCAGTGTCCTGTCTGCCCACGGTGGCCAAAGCAGGTGCCCCAGAGGGATGGACCAGAACAGGGAATCCTCACGTAATTCCTACCCCCGTCGCCCATTCCCAGCCTCTGACAAACAGGCTAGGGCCACTATCCCTGCCTATCCTGACTCAGCCATTGATGGACCAAATCTCCATGAATTTATCTAGGTCATTTTTGAACCCTAAAGTCCTGGTCGTCACGTCCTCCGGCGAGGAGTTCCACAGGTTGACTGTGCGCTGTGTGGAAAAAAAAACTTCCTTTTGTTTGCTTTAACCTGCTGCCTATTCATTTCATTGGACGACCCCTAGTCCTTATATTATGGGAACAAGTCAATCACTTTTCCTTATTCACTTTTTTAACACCACTCATGATTTTATAGACCTCTCTCCTATCCCCCCTCAGTCTCCGCTTTTCTAAACTGAAAAGTCCCCGTCTTTTTAATCTGTCTTCATATGGGACCTGTTCCAAACCCCTCAGCATTTTCGTTGCCCTTTTCTGAACTTTTTCCAACGCCAAGAGAGATTTTTGGAGACGAGGCGCCCACGTCTGCATGCAGATTCAAGCTGTGGGAGTCCCATGGATTTATACAGAAGCAATAAGATATTCTCTGTCTTATTCTCTATCCTGTTTTTAATTATTCCTATTGTTGTCTGCTTTTTTGACGGCCGCTGCACATGGAGTAGATGTTTGCAGAGAGCTATCCACAGTGACTCCAAGATCTCCCTTGAGTAGCCAAATTACTCTCCATCCTATTGTACATCTAGTTGGGATTCTTTTCTCCAATCTGCCGTGTTTTATTTTTTCCATTGTGCCATTCACAATCCCTGAGGGGTGGGGCAGGTCACAGCTCCAGGGAAGTACCAGCCCAGGGAGAATTGCATGAACTGCATTAGACCAGATCCCAGAAGCCCAAGAAAACAAAAGTGTTTGGGTATAAAAGCTGGATGTGAACTGCTCAGGGGCTTCAATGTGCCGCAGGACTCCCCGCTGTTTGTGCCGACACAGACTAGCCTCTGAAAGTTTTCTCCTTGTCCGTTTCCCAGCACAGTTCACAGTGAGGGGTCCTGAGCGCCCTATCGCCGCCTCCCTGGGTGGGGAGGCCGTCCTGTCCTGCCACCTCTCCCCCCGGATGAGCGCCGAGAGCATGGAGGTGAGGTGGTACCGATCCCAGTTCACTGCAGCTGTGCATGTGTACCGCGACGGGCAGGACCAGTTCGGAGAGCAGATGCCGGAGTACCGAGGGAGAACGGAGCTCTTGAAAGACAACATCACCGATGGGAAAGTTTCCCTGAGAATACGCGATGTCCGGCCCTCCGACGAGGGGCAGTACACGTGTTTGTTCCAGTCCAGTGTCTTTTATGAGGATGCTTTATTGGAACTGGAGGTGGCAGGTCAGTAAAATTGTTTCCTAAACTCTTAAAACCCCAACTTATGCTTGAATTGTCCCTGTGTTGAGCGAGAACTTTACTTCATTCTCCCCATTTTACAGATGGGAAACTGAGGCAGGAAGTGGTGATGTGCATTGCCCAAGGCCACCCACCTTGTCAGTGGGCAGAGGCAGGAATAGTCCCCAGGCCTGAGAACACTCAGCTAGGCCCCTCGGTTGCCCCATGGTTGTTCAGCGTCACCCCCTCCCTCCCTGCCTTTACTCTCTCTGATAGTTGCTATGTGGCTAGGAGTTGGCACAGAAACTTGCATATTCACGGTGGGAATAAGTTTATTTACATATTCATGATGGCAATACATTTTAAGCGGTCAGGTGTTGCTTGTTTTGCATTGTAGCTGGATGCACATCTTAACACTGGACTCCCCCTGCCACCTGTGTTTCTTCTGCCTGTTGCAGTCCCTTCCCCCTCCCACTGTGACAACCCTTCCCAGCCCTGCTGGGTACGAAATATTCCTTCCCTGCACTTCTGCGCTCTGGGATTTTGCCGGAGCTGGGTCCTTCTTGATTCGAGAGCGGTTTGGGCCGGGTGAACCGAGCCACTAGAACCAAACGGGAACACGTGTGTGCAGAGAACAGCCCTGGCGTTAAGAAGAACCCTACGGCACCGGCACCTGCCCAGGTTAACTTGATGAGCCCCACTCGCTGACCCACAGTCAGTCCTTAGCTGAACAGGAAATGGCTTTTGCTCACACAGAAAGGATGATGAAGCTGTGGGTGAGCACTGGGCACTGTGGGATTATCACAAGTTCATTTATTTCTTCTGTAGATTTGGGCTCTGTTCCTGACATCGCGGTGGAGGGACATCAGGACAGAAGGATCCGGCTGGTGTGTCGATCGTCCGGATGGTTCCCCGAGCCCCAGGTTGAGTGGAGAGATCAGCAGGGGCAGCGCCTGCCATCAGCCTCGGAAAGCAGCTCCCAGGAGGCGGGGGGCCTGTTTGGGACAGAGATTGCCATCGTTCTAACGGAACAGTCCAGCCGGAAAGTGTCCTGCCGGGTCCGGAACCCCCGTCTCAACCAGGAGAGAGAGTCGGCGGTTTCCATAGCAGGTCAGTGCCCGTCCATGGCGCCCGGAGGTAGACAAAGATGCCGGAGACGCTGGCTGAGTATTGACCATTGTGTGTCCTGTTTCTTGGGCTGAGCCTTCAAGGTGCCGAGAACTTCTTGAGAAATTCTGAGCAATAGGAGTTTGCTTTGGATGTGCCTGCGCCATAATTCATAGTCTGGTGACTTAGACCAGGCTTACTGGATGAAGGCAGAGAGCTGTATAAAATCCAGGGCAGACAGTTGAGTTTGTGCTAACTCTCCCGATAGATTAGCCACTTAGGCTAAGTCTAGACTGCAAGTCTCTTTTGAAAGAGGCTTTTTCGAAAGTATCTTTCGAAAAAGAGCATTTAGACGACAACCAGCACTTTCGAAAGAGCACTTTCGAAAAAAGGCATCACTCCTCATAAAACGAGGTTTTCCGCGGTCGAAAAAACTGCCGCGTCCTTTCAATTTACTGTTGAAAGAACATGGTGGCAGTCTAGACGCAGGTAAACATTGGGGACCACTGGTCTAGACACACCCAGGCTACGTCTACACTGGCATGAATTTCCGGAACTGCTTAAAAGGGAATACTATTCCGTTTTCAGGTTTTCCGGAAAAGGAGCGTCTACCTTGGCAGGCTGCTTTTCCGGATAAAACCTTTTTCCGGAAAAGTGTCTGGCCAATGTAGACGCGCTTTTCCGGAAAAGAGCCCCAATTGCCATTTTCGCGATCGGGGCTTTTTTCCGGAAAAGACTACTGGGCTGTCTACACTGGCCCTTTTCCGGAACAGTGTTCCAGAATAAGGACTTATGCCCGAGCGGGAGCAGAATAGTTTTTCTGGAATAGCGGCTGATTTTGTACAGTAGAGCATCGTTGCTTTTCCGGAAACTCAAGGGCCAGTGTAGACAGCTCGCAGCTTATTCCGGAAAAGCGGCTGATTTTCCAGAATAAGTGGCCCAGTGTAGACACAGCCTCAGGCTGTGTCCAGACTCCATGCCTCCGTCGACGGAGGCATGTAGATTAGCCAGATCGGAAGAGGGAAATGAAGCCGCGATTAAAATAATCGCGGCTTCATTTAAATTTAAATGGCTGCCCCGATCTGCCGATCAGCTGTTTGTCGGCAGATCGGGAGAGTCTGGACGCGATGCCCCGACAAAGAAGCCTTTCTTCATCGACACAGGTAAGCCTCGTGAAACCAGGTTTACCTGTGTCGATGAAGAAAGGCTTCTTTGTCGGGGCATCGCGTCCAGACTCTCCCGATCTGCCGACAAACAGCTGATCGGCAGATCGGGGCAGCCATTTAAATTTAAATGAAGCCGCGATTATTTTAATCGCGGCTTCATTTCCCTCTTCCGAGCTGGCTAATCTACATGCCTCCGTCGACGGAGGCATGGAGTCTGGACACAGCCTCAGAGTGCACTCTGAAAAAGAGCATCTAAACAGCCAAAAGCGCATTGAAAAAATGATCTGCTTTTTTGAAAGGGAGCGTTCACACTGAATGGAGGCTCTGTCGCATGTCAGCTGTGATCGCTATGGGCGGAGTGGCCACCAGGGCCCTGTGCTTTTTCCTCTTCCCTCTTCATCCAAAAGATCTCCTTCTTCCTCATCCACACACGCCTTTCTCCGAAAGAGCGCTTTTGGAAAAAGACTTCTTCCTCATAGAAAGAGGGTTATCAATGTTGGAAAAACCTCTCTGGGTCTTTCCATTTTTTTCCAAAAGAATCCGATTGCAGTGTGGACGAAAGTGAAGTTTTTCTGCAAAAACTGCAGTGTAGACACAGCCTTAGTCACAGCATGACCCTTTCTCTTGCAGAGCTGTTTTTCCTGAGGTTCAAGCCTTGGATGGTGGCCATGGGGGTGACCCTGGCTATTGTGTTTGTTCTCATCCCTCTGGCCAGTTACTGCTCCTGGAGGCAGCACCGAGCGAAAGGTGACGTGAGGAGGGGGTTGGCGGGGGAGTTAGTGAGAGGGATTTAAAAACAAATCCCAAAGTAGAGATATCACAATGAGGGGCTCTGATTCAAAGTCCGGAGGAGCTGCAGGCAGGGGGAGCCGGGCTGAGGGGGAAGAGGGAGCTGAAAGTCTGAACTGAGTTGTGTCAAGTTCACCCTTCAGCTCTCATGATGAGTCGATACAGGAAGGCTTCCTCAGCCCTGGCTCGCAGTGGTGCCGCTGCAGCTCTGCAGTTTAAATTAGGAGCCAGGGGTGCAGACAGCTTTGAAACCAGCCCCCTCCCAGCGCTGGCTCCTCCTCTCCCCCCCTTGATGCATCTGACACAGAAGCAGCGAGGTGGGGCAGTGAGTCGTCCAGTACTCGCTGACATCCCCATTTCAAACTGCCTCAGGGGTGTGAATCCACAAGTCTTGCTGAAATTACCGGGCACTGGCTGTGGGACCCCCAAGGCAGCTGGGAAAATCCCCCCCCGAGGGTTTTCTCAGCTGAATCTCCAGGTTTCCATGCCCTGGGGTTGATTTTGAACCCTGGCGATTCCCCCTTCAGCTTCCATTTTAGCCTGTGAATTCCCATCCTGCACCTCACCCCACGGCCTTGTTCCTGGCTTCACGGGGTTAACACTGGCCAGTTGCGGAGGGCTCCTCTTGTCTCAGGTCAGCTAGCTGGATGGGTCCTGATTTTTGTCCTGTGCTGATTCTTGCGTTGCCCGGGAGGTGCTGGGGTCCGGCTGAGAACGCAGCCCCATCCAAGCTGAATCTAAGGGTTCGGATTTCCCTGCGGGAGGGTCTTTGGGACTCGCGTCCTCTCTGCAGGATAACGGGACTCGTTTCCCTGTTTTGTTTCCAGGCAAACTCCAGGCACAGCTTGGTAAGTTCCCTCCCTCCTTCCCCCCCACCATGTGCAGCTCTCCTGTGATTCTGTCTCCCACTCGGGGCGACCCACCCCTCTCTCTGTGTTTGGTTGCAGGGTGGATAAGAATCACTCCACCCCTCATAGCCTGTAAATGGCACATAGGAAAAAATATCCCCAACTAGACATACAAAGGATGGGGACTAATTTAGCGACAACTAATCAGGAAAGAGATCTTGGCGTCATCATGACTAGTTCTCTGAAGACGTCCACGCAGGGCGCAGCGGCAGGCAAAAAAGCAAACAGGATGTTAGGAATCATTAGAAAAGGGAGAGAGAATAAGACGGGGAATAGCTTATTGCCTTTATATAAATCCATGGGACACCCACATCTGGAATCCTGAGTACAGATGTGGTCTCGTCTCAAAAAAGATATTTTGGGATTAGAAAAGGTTCAGAGAAGGGTAACTAAAATGCGGAGGGGTTTGGAACGGGTCCCCTATGAGGAGAGAACAAAGAGACGGGGACTTTTCAGCTTGGAAAAGAGGAGACTAAGGGGGGATAGGATACAGGTCTATAAAATCATGAGTGGTGTGGAGAAAGTGAATAAGGAAAAGTAATTGACTTGTTCCCGTAATAGAAGAACTAGGGGTCACCCAATGAAACTAATGGGCAGCAGGTTTAAAACAAAGAAAACTGCAGTCAACCTGTGGAACTCCTCGCCGGAGGAGGTTGGGAAGGCTAGGACTATAACAGGGTTTAAAAGAGAACTAGATACATTCACGGAGGTTAGGTTCATTAATGGCTATTAGCCAGGCTGGGTAAGGAATGGTGTCCCCAGCGTCAGGCAGAGAGTGGAGATGGACGGCAGGGGAGAGGTCACTTGATCATTCCCTGTTTTGTTCACTCTCTCTGGAGCACCTGGCCCTGGCCACTGTGGGTAGCCAGGACACTTGGGTCTGACCCCGTCTTGATGTTCTTCTGTTACTTTGTGCTCCTTTCTCCTGGCTTCACAGGGTTAACACTGTCCAGTTGCGGAGGGATCCCCTTAGCCCTGGCCCGGTGGCTGGGTGGGTCCTGATTTTCATCCCCTGCCCAGTCCTGCACTGCCTGGGAGGTGCTGGGGTCTGGCTGATCACACAGCCCCGTCCAGGCTCAATCTCAGGACTGGCACGTCCCTGCGGGATGGTCTTCGGGATTCGCTTCCTTTCTGCTGGATAACGGGACTCCTTTCTCTGTTTGGTTTCCAGGCAAACTCAAGGAGGTGCACAGTAAGTTACCTTCCTCTTTCCCCTCGCCCCGCACAGTCCCTGTGTGACTCTGTCTCCCACTCCGGGCGACCCACCCCTCTCTCTGCGTTTGGTTGCAGAGTGGAGAAGAATCACCCCTCCCCTCATGGACGGTAAATGGCACATGGGAAAAAATATCCCCAACTAGACATACAATAGGATGGGGGCTAATTTAGCTACAATTAATCAGGAAAGAGATCTTGGAGTCACAGTGGATAGTTCTCTAAGACGTCCACGCAGTGCGCAGCAGCAGGCAAAAAAGCAAACAGGATTTTGGGAGTCATTAAAAACGGGATTGAGAATATCTTATTGCCTTTATAAAAATCCATGGGACACCCACAGCTTGAATCCTGCGGATAGATGTGGTCTCGTCTCAAAAAAGATATTTTGGCCTTAGAAAAGGTTCAGAGAAGGGCAACTAAGATGCTGAGGGGTTTGGAACGGGTCCCATATGAGGAGAGATTAAAGAGACGGGGACTTCTCTGTTTGGAAAAGAAGAGACGAAGGGGGGATACGACAGAGGTCTATAAAATCATGAGTGGTGTGGAGAAAGTGAATAAGGAAAAGTGATTGACTTTTTCCCGTAATGGAAGAACTAGGGGTCACCCAATGAAATGAATGGGCAGCAGGTTTAAAACAAAGAAAAGGGAGTGCTTCATTCAGAGCATTGTCAATCTGTGGAACTCCTCGCCGGAGGAGGTTAGGAAGGCTAGGTCTGTAACAGGGTTTAAGAGAGAACTTAATACACCTGGCATTGGCCACTGTGGGCAGGCAGGACTCTGGGCTAGGGTCTGGCTGAGAATGCAGCCCCGTCCAGGCTCAATCTCAGGACTGGGACTTCCCTGCGGGAGGGTCTTTGGGACTCGCTTCCTTTCTGCAGGATAACGGACTCCTTTCTCTGTTTGGTTTGCAGGCAAACTCCAGGCCGAGCTCGGTAAGTTCCCTCCCCCCTGCCCTTTACAGCCCTTGTGTGACTGTCTTGGGGCGACTCACCCCTCTCTCTGTTTGGTTGCAGGGTGGAGATGCGCCCAGCTCTGCGCAGGTACTGTCCAGCCCCTGGGATTGTAGCCACCCCGGGCAGTTACACAAACGCCAGTGGGGGATGGGAGATCCCGCCTCAGCCCCCGGCCCTGACTCTGTGATTCTCTCCCCAGTGGACGTGATGCTGGATCCAGACACGGCTCATCCCGAACTCGTCCTGTCTGAGGATCGGAAAAGCGTGAGACTCGGAGACACGCGGCAGGATCTGCCCGACACCCCCGAGAGATTTGACCACGCTGTCTGTGTGCTGGGCGCCGAAGGGTTCGCGGGCGGGAGGGGTTACTGGGAGGTGGAGGTGGGAGACAAGCCGAGATGGACTCTGGGGGTTTGTAGGGAATCGGTGAGCAGGAAGGTGGAGATCACACACTCACCTGGGGACGGATACTGGGTCATGTGGCTGAAGGACGGGGGTTACAAGGCCTTCACCTCCACCCCGACTCCTCTCCCCGTGAGCGCCAGGCCCAGCCGGGTGGGGGTTTTCCTGGACTACGAGGCAGGCGAGGTCTCGTTTTACAATGTGACTGACAGGTCCCGACTCTTCACCTTCACCGACACCTTCTCCGGGACGCTCCGCCCGTATTTCTATCTTGGTCTCCGTCCTGAGGGCACCAACGCGGAGCCGCTGACCATCTGCCCAGTCCTGGCCCAGGCTGGAGGGGATCCCAACACAGCCAGTGGACGCAGTGAGAAGAGAGGAGCTCAGCAGGGAGAGCCGAGAGATTCGTCCGGCCGGGCTGAGGCAGCGGGGAGGGAGGAGGTGATACCTCTCTTCTCCAGCGAGGCTGGGAACACCCCAAGTGGTCCCCGCTAGCGCTGGCCCGGCTCTGCCCAAACTGGCTGGCAGCTCCGCTCTGATCTGCACTCCTGGAGAAATCGAGGCTGTGGAGGTCGATCTTCTGGCGTGTGATTGAGCTGGTCTAGCGAGGACCCTCTCAATCGCTGAGGGCACCTCGTCGGCAGGAAGGGAATTCTCGTGGCTGGAGTCGCGTGTCCGGCGTCGATGTTCTCCCCCAGCTGGTCTGAGTCACTCCAGGCTGCTGGGTCCCTCGCGGGCACTTCCTCGGCCTGAGCGGCCCCAGTCGTGGGCGGCGGGTGACGGCCCAACTGGGGAAGGCAGCAAAAGCTCCGCCCCTTCCCTCTGAAGCCACTCCCCTTCCCTGAGACCACGCCCCTTCAACCTTTCCCCCTTCTCAAGCCCAGCTGAGGGTCAGGGCTGCTGCAGGTTACAACCCGACCTCCTTTTTGGCCCCAACCTTCCCTGGCCACCGGGGAGCCACGTGGCCGGGCAGTGGAGGCTGTTTCCCTTGCCTGCCTTACCCGCTGCCTGTGGGCCCGCCTTTCGGACTCCACTTGCTGCAGCTGGGAGAGCAAATCCCCTTTGGTGCATAAATTGCTCGTTTCGTCCCCTGGAGGCTCGTTCAATTCACCTCAAGAAGCGAGTCCCACTTTCAGGCTGGGTCCAACTCCATTTTATTGTTTGCAAACAAGTTCGGCCGAGGAGCGCAGTGCTCAAAGCAAGGTCGACCTTGAGCATCGCCTGAGCTGAAACTTTTATAGATTTCACATTCCGTCTGGGCAGCGTGTCGCAACGCGATTGGTCACTGCAAGTTTACTCGGGTTCCCTAGCAGAAAGTTTAGCAGCTTCTAAGGCATGCGCAGTCAGCTTAATGATACGTGCTGTTTCGAGCTTAAGCAATGGAAGGGGAAGAAGCACACTTAGTTTTTACTACACCTTTCTGCCGGGCTCCCTGAGTTTCCTTCTTTTAGCTAGAAATGGAGGCAGAGGTACGGGTCGCACAGTGCCAAGGAAGGAGCTGATTGGAGGGGGGATTAATTGGAGGGAGGAGCCCAGTCACAGGCTGGTGGCAGCCTCTTCCCTGAGGTGCGACCCTTCTCTGGGTCCCAGGGGTTGTATTTTTATTTCTCTTGGAGGTTGCAAGACAGGCGGAGAGAGTGAAATGCTCCGGTGTTTCCCCCGGGCTGGCCTGAGGCCTTGTGGGTGATTCTGTTCTCCCAGGCATGGCCGGACTCACGGGCACTCGCAGAGGCGGGACAGAACCGATCCAGGACTGGCTGGCAAAGCAAAATATCCCTGAAGCAGAGAGGTTTTCTCCCAGTCTTAGCTCGGGTGCAGGGGAGATTTCTGCAGCAGATGCACTGTGGTGACTGCTCATAGGAGTTAGCTTTAAAAAAAGAATCCAAATAAATCTCCTCCCCCAAACTGTCATAATATCACTGTTTGAGAAGTTTTTTTACAGGCACAAAAATGGGGCGGTGCGATTTGTGCCTCACTTTGCCATGGGACGGCGTAGGAGAAGGCTGTACCTGGGACACGGGTTAATTTAATAAATGCCGCCCCCACCAGCTGTCTGAAACACTTGGCGTTAGCTTTGCCTGGGAACGTGCATTACCGTTGGGGGCGTACACACCCTGACTTGGTGGATGGACACAGGGATCAGGGTGAAAAGTCCAGGCGCCCTGGCGGAGGGACACAGGGATGGTTTGGGAGACCCAGCCAGGCTGTGCCCCTTTCAAATGATGCTGGGTCGCATGGCTCAGACCCAGCACCGATTTCTACCCCTTCGGCCGCAGGAGGCTGGAAATTGCGGCCACGACACATTTTTCATTGAAAAAATGCATTCTGGATTGAAGTCGTATAGACCCGATTTATCATTTTGCAAACCAATGGTGCGTTCCGTTACATTTCTCGCTTTTCACACATACGCTGGAAACGACACATTTGGGGAAAGTCGGAACATTTCCCCTGCCGTTTTTAAGTGTATAAAAGCTTCAGAGGGGCAGCTGAATTCGTGTGTAACTGGAAAACCCACCAATAGTCTCGCAGCGCTGAGGCAGTGGGCGGTACCCACGACAGCTCATGAGTCCATCTCCATGTGCTGTCAGTCTCTACGGTGCTGCAGGACTGGTCGGTGTTTTTCAAGTTTTTAGATGTAGAGATAAGACATTCAGGGGACATGCCTCTCTCAGAAAAGCCCCGCCCCGCCCAAACCCCACGGGTTCCCCGCTATAAACGTGTCGGGCCAGGGAGGAAGCGGAGGTGAAAGAGTGGGAGACAGTGAAAGAAAACTTCAGAGGGGGAGCCGAGTTGGTCTGCAACAGGAAAAACTTTAAAAACCCAGACTAGTAGCACCTTAGGGTGTGTCTACACTAGCTCGTTAGTTCGAGTTAGGTAGGCAAATGAGGGCAACTGGAGTTGCAAATGAAGCCTGGGATTTAAATATCCCGGGCTTCATTTGCATGTTCCCGGGTGCCTCCAGGCGGGACACTCCCCCCTGGGGGAACCAGGGCGTAAAACGGACCCGAACCTTCCCTGGAGCCTGCCAGGACGAAACCCAGGAAGGCGTCTTCGGTCAGTGCAGGTCCCCCCACCCTCTTCAGGAGGGAGCAGCCAGGCCCCCTGGGGACTTCTCCGGTCCGGTTGGCGCGGGGCCCTGGGGTCTAGTCCGGTGGGACTGGGTCCTGTGGGGTTTTCACCCCCCAGCGGCTAAGGCTGGGTCTGGAACTGCTGACTTGGGCCCCGAAGGCCAGCCAGGCCGAGGAGGCCCCGGCTGCCCTGGATTCGGGCTTGTGCTAAGCACGGGGCAGGAGATATCTGGGGGAGGGAGCGATGGGCAGCAACACGGGCACTTAGGGGGTCGCTGCGGCAAAAACCGAGATGCCAAGTAGAGAGGGGAAAGAGCGTTTCCATGGTTAAAGTGTGAACTGGTAAATTTAACCCTGAACTGCCTGGGCTGCTCGGAGCGGGGGTGGGGTCCCTGCTGGCCTGCCCCGGGCAAGTTGGACCCCTGGCGCCAGGGTCCCGCTGGCTGCCCCAGGCTCAGCCCTGCCCGACCCGTCTCCCCCCAGCCGGCTGGGCTCAGACACCGGTGAACTGGCCAGCGCCTCGGTCACCCAACGCTCACTGGTCACAGGCTCCCCTTGCACGTCCCTAGTGCCCGGCCAGGTTAGGGTGTTGCTACGGGTCGCACGTGCAGATGGGAGCAGGTCCTGGCCCGCTGGGCAACTTCAGCCACCTGGACCTCAGCCCCCACCCTGCCAGAGACCCCCCCTTTCTCGGGTCAGACCCCTCCAGATCCCCCTCCTGCTGCATGGACAGGGCCCGATCCGGCACCTCGTCCCCGCCAGCCAGCCCGCTGCTCCCAGGGGGTGCGGCTGTGTCAGGGCGGCGGGGAAGTGGCCCTTCCCAGGAAGTGGCCGGGAGGGGGAGGGACACACATGGCAAGGGGCTGTCTGCACTGAACCCAGGGCCAGGCATCAGCCGGGCTGTTCGCTCTCCCCCAGCCCCAGTGTTTCCGTTGTGGAGGGAGCTGGGGACAAGGGGAAGTCGTGCGGCTGACAAGACCCCAGTGCAGTGGGGGCCCAGCCGAGGGCTGCTCCTTTCCTGGCTGCTCAATACATCACATGACAGGATGCTGCAGCCTCCAGACCCCAGCAGCTGTGTCCTGCACCCGCCCAGCGTTCAAACAACTCAAACCCAGTCGCTAAAACTTTCAAACTCAGTCTCTAAAACTCCCTGCGGCCGGGGGCGCGTCCTGAGGGGGCTGGAGCCAGCCCTGCCCACCCCCTGGCACTGTGGGAGTGAGGGAAAGACAGCAAGGCCCAGGGGGACCTGCCTGCTGGGCTCCCCGCGTCCCCCCCAGACCCGCCTGGGCTCTGAGCTCGCTGGCCTGGAAGCTGCCGTGTCCCCGCCCTGGGGCGAGTCCGGGAGCTGAACGTTGGGCCCTTTGCACTTTCACTTTTGCTGCTGCTGGGAACGTGCGGCCAGCGCATGGCGCTTCCCTGAGCGATACACTGCGCCAAGGGCCCTGCCGTGCGCCAGGCCAGGCTGGAGGGACCCCCCCTCCGTGGCCCCTGCCCCCACCGGCGGGATGGGCTCAAGGGCTGCCCTGCCTGCGGGCTCTGCCTAGGGACGGGGACTCTGGGGGCAGCAGGACCCGCCGGAGAGCCCGGAGCAGCGCAGACCCGGCCCAGCAGGTAGGGTCCCTGCGAGCCCCGCACTTTGCTCCAGGGCTGGGTCCTGCTGCTGTGGACGGGGGTGCAGGGATGGGGGTGGGGAACCCTCCAGCTGGTGCCCCCCTCCCCGCTGTCTCCCAGGGGGCACAAAATCTACTCGTCTGCCCCCCAGGCTCCGGTGCGCAGGGGGATGTGGCGAGGGCCTTTCTGCTTCTCAGTCGGGGCCCACATCAGGGACGGTTTGGGGTTTTTGTTTGTTTGCTTCTCACTTGGGTGCAGCCCCTGCCTGATTTTTCTGTGGGCCAGCAGCCCCCGACCTGAAAAGGTTCTCCACCCGCCGGTGTCTCTTTCCCCCAGGGGCCCAGCAGGGACTGGAAATGTCTCTCCTTCCGGGTTCCCCTTTGCTTGCTGCTAGTCGCTGGCGGATGCAGCCCTTTTGGGGAAGTGGGGAAGAGGTGGGGCACTCCACCGGAAGCGCCGGACAGTGAGACAGCCCCTGACAGGCTCTGGCCTGCCCCCGCCATACCCGAGACTCTGGAAAAGGGTCACAAGCGCCATTTGGGGGCCGGAGAGAACCTCCCGCAGTGGGAGACAGCTGGTTAGTCGGTTCCGTTTGGCTCAGAGCAGGGTGAGAGGTGACTTCCTGCCAGGGGTGCACACGGTCTGGTCTGTGCCTGGTTCTCAGCAGGGCCCCCGGGCGTGGCCCTTTCCTCGTGCTGCATCCCACGTCCCGCACCACTGCCCAGCGGGGAGTAAGGGGTGAGAGTCATTCAAATGTCAGACTGGCACTGTCACACCGTAGCCCCCTTGGGTGGGGGCCTCAGGGCCGAGGGTGGGAGAGTAGGGGTCAGAGCTGGGAAGATGGTGAACTCAGGGCAGGAGACTGGAGGCGTCCTTTTCCTGCACTGCCCTGCGTCCAAGCGGCACTGGGAGCGAGGGCCAACGGGGAGGCTGGGATGTAGAGACCCCACCTGAAATTCCCCTGGGAGCGTGCACGGCTGGTACCGCGTGTCTCCAGCCACCCCTTTGATGTGCCTGGCTGCCTGTTGCCTCTTTACGGTTCAAAATCCTGCTGGAAGGGCAGAACAAGAGGGGTTCTGCAGGGATCCATTTTGGGACCAGCTCTGTTCAATATCTTCACCAACAATTTAGATATTGGCATAGAGAGGACGCTTATTAAGTTTGCAGATGATACCAAGCTGGGAGGGGTTGCGGCTGCTCTGGAGGAGAGGGTCAGAATTCAAAATGATTTGGACACACTGGTGAAACTGTGAGAGGTCAATAGGATGACGCTGAATAAGGACAAATGCAAAGTGCTTCACGTAGGAAGGGACAATCCATGTCACACACACAGAACGGGAAGCGACTGTCTAGGAAGGAGTCCGGCAGAAAGGGATCGAGGGGTGATAGTGGACCAGAAGCTGAATAGGAGTCAGCAGTGTGATGCTGTTGCAAAAAGGCAAACATGATTCTGGGATGCATGAACAGGTGTGTTGTGAGCAAGACACGAGAAGTCGTTCTTCCGCTCTACTCTGCGCTGGTTAGGCCTCAGTTGGAGTATTGTGTTCAGTTCTGGGCACCGCATTTCAAGAAAGATGTGGAAACATTGGAGAGGGTCCAGAGAAGAGCAACGAGAATGATGCAAGGTCTAGAGAACAGGAGCTAGGAAGGAAGGCGGAAAGAATTGGGTTTGTTTAATTTGGAAAGGAGAAGACTGAGAGGGGACATGAGAGCAGTTTTCAGGTATCTAAAAGGGTGTCACAAGGAGGAGGGAGAAAACTTGTTCATCTTGGCCTCTGAGGACAGAACAAGCAGCAATGGGCTTAAACTGCAGCAAGGGAGGTTGAGGTTGGACATTAGGAAAAAGTTCCTGCCTGTCAGGGTGGTCAAACACTGGAATAAATTGCCAGGGAGGTTGTAGAATCTCCATCCCTGGAGATACTTAAGAGCAGGCTGGACAGACACCTGTCAGGGATGCTCTAGACGGTGCTTGGTCCTGCCACGAGGGCCGGGGACGGGATTCAATGACCCCTCGAGGTCCCTTCCCGTTCCAGTGCTCAGTGACTCTGCGGTTCTGGTGCGGCGCACGGGGCTGCCGACACGGCCGGCCTGCAGGAGCCTTGGGAGCCCCAGAAGCCCATCTGGGAGTGTCCCACCTGCACCCCTGCTGCGCCGGCCGTCTCTTTGCCAGAGCGGGGAACCGGGGCCCCTCTGCTCTGGGTCTGTGGGTACCGGGCAGTGCGCTAGTGGTCGCATCACTGAGCCATGGGCCGGGCCGGGAGATTCAAGCGGCCGAGGGGCTGTCGCTGCCTCCCCCTCACTCGCCCGCTGGTTTGTTGTTGCTCCTGTTCCCCCAGGCCCAGCGACGATGACGGGGAAGGATCCCGCGTCCCCCCCTGGCTCCGCGCTGCCCGGCTACCTCACGCTCTGCCTCGTCCTGCAGGCGCCCAGGCTGGCCCCAGGTAGGTGCTCCGGCCTCCCCCTTGCCGGGTTTGCCTCTTTGGATCAATTTGCCCTCACTGCCTTAGGTGGATATCCTCGTCTGCTCAACCCTGCCAAGGACACGGAGGAATGCCTGGGCACAGCTGGGGGCCCAGTAACCGCGTCTGCTACCGACACAGGGCCCCTGGGGTGTCCCCCGTGGTGCTTCTGTAACCCACAAACTGCCGGGTGTGGGGCACGGCCCTAGCTAGTGGCACTGAGACCCCTTACAGTGACAATAATGCTTTTGCTAGGAGCTTGCCATCTTTTCGCTCCCCCTCCTGCACTAAGTTCCAGAGGCCCCAGGTTCAAGTCTGCCTCTTGGCAGTTACGTAAGCAACCCAGGCAGCTGGGTTCCTCAATTTCCTTTCTCCTCTGGCCTCCAGAGGAAAAGCCAGGCCCTGACAGCCTCCTGCGTCACTCCAAAGAGCCAGGCATAACATGAAATGACGCGCCCCGGGTTGGAAACAAAAAACGTGTCACCACGGAAAACAGAAGGCAGATTAAAAGTGGTAACAAAGTGAACCAGAAAAGTTTTCTTTTTGTCCGTTTCCCAGCACAGTTCACAGTGACGGGACCTGAGCACCCCGTCGCTGCCTCACTGGGTGGGGAGGCCGTCCTGTCCTGCCACCTCTCCCCCCGGATGAGCGCCGAGAGCATGGAGGTGAGGTGGTTCCGATCCCGGTTCTCTGAAGCCGTGCATGTGTACCGCGACGGGCAGGACCAGATCGGAGAGCAGATGCCGGAGTACCAAGGGAGAACGGAGCTCTTGAAACACAACATCACCGACGGGAAAGTTTCCCTGAGAATACGCGATGTCCGGCCCTCCGACGATGGGCAGTACAAGTGTTTGTTCCAGTCCAAGGTCTATTATAAGGAAGCTTTATTGGAACTGGAGGTGGCAGGTGAGTAACGTTGTTTCCTAATCTCTCAAAAGCCCCAACTCATGCTTGCATTGTCTTGAAAACTGCTGTGATTTGCCAGAGTCTGGGGTGGGGTTAGTGGCCCAAATTTGACATTTGAGCCGGGGGTGAATGAGACACACAAACAGCCCCTAAGCAGTCAGGTGACATTAACACCTTGTGACTTTGTGCACGCCTGCGGCTGAACTTTCCCCTTCCCTAGTGATTGGAGATCACTGTCATGTCCGATTCCACTCTGGTGACAGTCCCGCTGGAAAGGAACACAACCTGCACTGCTTAGTGCTGAAATGAGGCATGATTGATCCGTCAGGGCAACCGCTCTGCCAATAGGCTCTGATATTCCAATCGTTAGCCATTACAGCCCAGGTGGCCAACCCAGTCAAGGAAGGGAGCCGAAACAGCAGTGGGGAAAAAGCAAAGAGCTGCACCAAAATATTGGAACAATTTTTGCTGGAGGAAAAAAAAAAAAAGGACACCGCCCCTTTAAAAGAAAAGACTTTTTGGCCATATCAGACTTCCGTCGGCTGCCACCATCATGGTGGTGCCATTCTGAATCACCACACCAGACAGCTTCCCTGCCACAGTGAACACAGGGAACTGGGGGCCAGGGACCATTTCTAGCTGCACTGTAAGGAGGAAAGAGTTGAATCTGGCTCGCAAGCCACAGGTTGGCCACTCCTGCATTATAGCCATGCTGAGCCCAGAGGACGCAGCGGCAGCGCATGCTGCTAATTCCCAGGGGGCATTGCCAGCTTCCAAGGGGCAGAGTTAAGGGTATTTGGTGTTAACCTTCACTATGGATTTCCTGGATTTCAGAGGACTGAGATTTGCTGAATTCAACCTTGTGGCAGAGCAGGAGATACCATAGAGTGAAGGTGGCTAGGAGGTAACTAGGTTTTTTGTCGGTGGATGATTACAGGAAGGTGCTGTCGTTTGTGCGGTCTCCCGCAGGTTTTAACTGCAGCGTGTGTCCGCCTGCCCTGAAGCTGCAGTCCCTGTGTTGAGCGAGAACTTTACCTCGTTCTCCCCATTTTACAGATGAGAAACTGAGGCAGGCAGCGGAGATGTGCATTGGAGTCGGCACAGAAACCTTTGCATATTCCTGGTGGCAATAATTTTTAAGCGGGCACATGTTGTTTGTTTTGCACTGCAGCTGAACACACATAACCCTGGATTCCCGCCCCCCATCTGTGTTTCTTCTGCCTGCTGCAGTCCTCTTCTCCCCCACACACTCTGACAACCCCTCCCAGCCCTGCTGGGTACGAACTATTCCTTCCCTGCACTTCTGCGCTCTGGGATTTTGCCGGAGCTGGGTCCTTCTTGATTCGAGAGCGGTTTGGGCTGGGTGAACCGAGCCACTTGAACCAAACGGGAACACGTGTGTGCAGAGAACAGCCCTGGTGTTAAGAAGAACCCTACGGCACCGGCACCTGCCCAGGTTAACTTGATGAGCCCCACTCGCGGACCCACAGTCAGTCCTTAGCTGAACAGGAAATGGCTTTTGCTCACACAGGAAGGATAATGAAGCCGTGGGTGAGCACTGGGCACTGTGGGATTATCACAAGTTCTTTTATTTCATCTGTAGGGCTGGGCTCTGTTCCTGACATCGCGGTGGAGGGACATCAGGACGGAGGGGTCCGGCTGGTGTGTCGATCGTCCGGATGGTTCCCCGAGCCCAAGGCTGAGTGGAGAGATCAGCAGGGGCAGCACCTGCCATCAGCCTCGGAAAGCAGCTCCCAGGAGGCGGGGGGCCTGTTTGGGACAGAGATTGCCATCGTTCTAACGGAACAGTCCAGCCGGAAAGTGTCCTGCCGGGTTTGGAATGCTAGTCGCAACCAGGAGAGAGAGTCGGCAGTTTCCATAGCAGGTCAGTGCCCGTCTGTGGCTCCTGGAGGTAGACAAAGATGCCAGAGACGCTGGCCGAGTATTTACCATTGTGTGTCCTGTTTCTTGGCCCGAGCCTTCAAGGTGCGGAGAACTTCTTGATAACTTCTGAGCAACCGGAGTTCCCTTTGCACCGTAATTTATAGTCTGACTTACACCAGGCTTGCTGGGTGAGGGCAGAGAGTTGTTTAAATTCCAGGGCAGACATTTGAGTTTGTGCTAACTGTCCCTAGCCATTTAGAGTAGGGTGGGATGAGCGGATCCGAGCACCTGCTGAAAATACCAGCAGGGAAAGTTCAGGCCCATAACAAGTAGAAATAAAAATCTTACCTAGGAATGTCTTAATTTTTAGGGAAAGAAAACATCTTACTTTTATTTATTGTTATCTGGCAAATAACTTGGTTAATACTGAGGCTACATCTAGACTGCTGGCTTCTTCTAAAAGAAACTCTTCTGAAAGAGATCTTCTGAAAAAACTTCTTCCGAAAGTGAGAATCCAGACTGCCAAAACGCATCGAAATATTGATCTGCTTTTTTGAAAGAGCATCCACACTGAATGGAGGCTCTCTCACATGTAAGCTGTGATTACTATGGGCAAAGTGGCCACCAGAGCCCCTGTGCTTTTTCCTCTTTCCTCTTCTTCCGAAAGAACTCACACACGCCTTTTCCTGAAAGAGCTCTTTTGGAAAAAGACTTCTTGCTTGTACAAACAGGTTTATGAACATTAGAAAACCTCCTCTGTTGTCTCAATTTTCTTTTTCGAAAGAACGCAATTGCAGTGTGGACGTGAGTGAAGTTTTTCCAAAAATACTCTGCAGTGTAGACACAGCATCTTAGTCCCAACATCACCCCTCCGCAGGGCCCTGCCTTTGCGTGGTGTGTGTTTGCTCCCACGTCAATGACACTTTCTCTTGCAGAGCTGTTTTTCCCGAGGGCCAACCCCTGGAAGGCGGGTCTCGGTGTGATCCTGGCTCTCCTGGCTGGTCTCATCGCCCTGGCCAGTTACTGCTTCTGGAGGCAGCACCGAGCGAAAGGTGATGTGAGGAGAGGGATGGTGTTGGGGGGAGGGGGGGGGAAGGGTGGGATTGGTGAAAGCAATTTAAAAACAAATCCCAAAGTAGAGCTGTCGGGATGAGGGGTTTTGATTCAGTGTCCGGGGGAGCTGCAGGCAGGGGGAACCGGGCTGAGGGGGAAGAGGGGGCTGAATAAGTTAAATCTGAACTGAGTTGCATCAAGAGGTTTCACCCTTTAGCTCCCACAATTAGTCGATACGGGAAGGCTTACTCAGTCCCGGCTCACTCTGGGGCCGAGAGCTACCCCCTCTTCAGCTCTGCAGTTTAAATTAGAAGCTGGGCGCGGAGGCAGCTTTTAAATCAGCTCCCCCCAGCACTGGCTCCCCCCCTTCCTGTGACACAGCGGCAGCGAGGTGGGGGAGCGAGTCGTCCAGTACTCGCTGACATCCCCATTTCAAACTGCCCCAGGGGTGTGAATCCGCAAGTCTTGCTGAAATTACCGGGCACTGGCTGTGGGACCCCCAAGGCAGCTGGGACAATCGCCCCCCGAGGGTTTTCTCAGCTGAATCTCCTGGTTTTCATGCCCTGGGGTTGATTTTTAACCCTGGCGATTCCCCCTTCAGCTTCCATTTTAGCCTGTGAATTCCCATCCTGCACCTCACCCCACGGCCTTGCTCCTGGCTTCACGGGGTTAACACTGGCCAGTTGCCGAGGGTTCCCCTTAGTCCTGGCCCTGATGGGGTCCTGATTTTCGTCCCATGCCAAGTCCTGTGTTGCCCAGGAGGTACAGAGGTCTGGCTGATAATGCAGCCTCATCCAGGCTCAATCTAAGGCAGCGTTTCTTAAGCTTTTTAAGACTGAGGAACACCGAACACTTCTTTTTAATGAATTTTTTGTTGAGCCAAAAAAAAAAAAAGTTGCCTCCCCCTTTAAGGGTGGCCATTTTGAACTCTGTTCTCCGTGGCACACCTCTGACTGCCAGGAACAGAGTTCAAGAAACACTGATCTCAGGGTTGGGACGTCCCTGCGGGAGGGTCTTCGGGACTCATTTCTACAGGATAACGGGACTTCTTTCTCTGTTTGGTTTCCAGGCAAACTCCAGGTGGAGCTCGGTAAGTTCCCTCCCCCCCCCCCCCCCCCGCACAGCCCCTGTGTGACTCTGTCTCCCACTGGGCGACTCACCCCTCTCTCTGTTCGGTTGCAGGGTGGAGATGCGCCCAGCTCTGCGCAGGTACTGTCCAGCCCCTGGGATTGTAGCCACCCCGGGCAGTTACACAAACGCCAGTGGGGGGCGGGAGACCCCGGACAAGGGGAGTCGGTTCTACAGCCAGAGCTGGCTGGGAGCTCGTTCAGTCAAAGCTCCTGCCCTAAGCTCCAGAGGTCCCGGGTTCGATTCTGCCTGCTGGTGTGAGACCCGCCCAGCCCAGTCACGCCCAGCAGAGCCTGGTATTAGCAGCCCCGACCCCCGGCAGGGCCACGGAGGTGCCAGCTGTCAGGGTCTCTGTGTTAGCCCGGCTCTGGGACTGGTTGCCCGGCGGTGCAGCCGAACCAGCAGGGCCTGGCGTGAGAGCCCCCAGGGCTGGGCAAGGGGAGCTGGGGCAGCGGTGCCGGTGCTGGGAGACGCCGGGGCAGCGGCAGGGGGTCTGTGCCACCCGCAGGACCCAAGGGGCAGGTCGCTCTGGGCAGAGAGTTCAGGCTGGAGCTGAGTCTCCACCGGCAGCCGGGTGTGTGGGCCGAGATCGGGGCCGTAACCCCCTCCTCGCTGCCCCCGCCTCACTGACACCCCCCCCCCAAGTCTGCTATGGCCCCGGCCCCGTCAGTGCCCAACCCCCCCGTCCAGCCCGTCCACTGATGCACCCCCCACCCCACCCCCAAGTCTGCCATGGCCCCGGCCCCGTCAGTGCCCAACCCCCCCGTCCAGCCCGTCCACCGATGCACCCACCACCCCCCCCAAGTCTGCCATGGCCCCGGCCCCGTCAGTGCCCAACCCCCCCCGTCCAGCCCGTCCACTGATGCACCCCCCCCCCCCAAGTCTGCCATGGCCCCAGCCCCAGCCCCAGCCCGTCCACTGATGCACCCCCCACCCCCCCCAACCAGCCCCCTGCCCAACCCCCCCCGTCCAGCCCGTCCACTGATGCACCCACCCCCCCCCCCCAAGTCTGCCATGGCCCCAGCCCCGTCAGTGCCCAACCCCCCCCTGTCCAGCCCGTCCACTGATGCACCCCCCACCCCCCCACCGTTCCCTCTGCACTTGACTCTCCTCCCCACTGCCCCCGACTCCCCCTCTGGCCCCCCCTCTCCTCTAGACGCCAGCCCCTTCCCTCTGTGCCCCCCCCCTCCTCAGCTGCCCCCTTCGTCCCTCTTCTGTCTGCCAATGCCCATCTCCCCGCTGGGCCCATCTGCCTCCCCGATACCATCCCTTGGCCCCCTCTGCCAGGCTGGTGTAAGTCCCTTCCCTCGCCCCATCTCTGTCCCTCTGCCGGCCACATTTCCACCCCCTCTGCCCCTAGGGCCTGCCCTCCTCAACACCCACCGCTCTGCCCCACTGTGCCCCCTGCTCCCTCTCCCCCTCTGCCCTGTGGTGCCTGCCCCGTCTCTGCCCTCCCCCATCTGCCCCTCTGCTCACCCCCCACCCCCCCATCCCCCCCATCAGGCCCCCTCCCCCTTGGTAACTGCCCCTTCCCTCCCTGCCCTAGAGTCTGCCCCACCCCTCTGGCACCTGCCCCTCCACTCACCCCTTGTGCTCCCTGGCTCCTGCCTCCCACCCCCTGCAACCTCCTGCTAACAGCCCCTCCTCTGCCATCTAGGTACTGCCCCAGCCCCATCCAGCTCTTCTACCCCCGCTCCTGTTTCACCCTGCTCCTCTGTTGTACCTCCCCCCATACAAACATGGTCCTGGCACCTGCCCCATTGCTCTTTCACCCCCCCCCCCCAGCACCTGTCCCTCCCCTAGATCCCTTTGCCCTATTGGAGATCCCCCCATTGCCTCACACCCCTCTGCCTCCCTCCACCCTGGGGTCCGTCCTCTTCTTCTGCAAACCTCCCCTCATCCCCGGGATCCTGCCTTCACCCCCTCTGGCCTGTGGGTGCCTGCTCCTCTGGCCCCCATTGCCCATCCCAGCCCCTCCCCCACTGCTCCTGCCCTTCCCCCCCATTGTCTCCTATCAGGCGGAGGGGCCGTGACACCCCTCAGAAAACCCCGTCCTCTTCTCTGCTCAGTGATTAATGGGGGGGCAGGTTAATTTCCCGCTGACCCCAGGGACCCGCCCCTGCCCCTGACTCTGTGACTCTCCCCAGTGGACATGACTCTGGATCCAGACACGGCTCATCCCGAACTCGTCCTGTCTGAGGATGGGAAAAGTGTGAGACGCGGAGAAACGCGCCAGGATCTTCCTGACAACCCGGAGAGATTTGACCATTCTGTCTCTGTGCTGGGCGCCGAGGGGTTCGCGGGCGGGAGGGGTTACTGGGAGGTGGAGGTGGGGGACAAGCCAAGATGGACTCTGGGGGTTTGCAGGGAATCTGTGAGCAGGAAGGGGACGATCACACACTCACCTGGGGACGGATACTGGGTCATGTGGCTGAAGGAAGGGGAATACAAGGCCTTCACCTTCCCCGACACTCTCCTCTCCGTGAGCGCCAGGCCCAGCCGGGTGGGGGTTTTCCTGGACTACGAGGCGGGCGAGGTCTCGTTTTACAATGTGACTGACAGGTCCCGACTCTTCACCTTCACCGACACCTTCTCCGGGACGCTGCGCCCGTATTTCTATCTTGGTCTCCGTCCTGAGGGCACCAACGCGGAGCCTCTGACCATCTGCCCGGTGCTGGCCCAGGACAGAGGGGATCCCAGCCCAGCCAGCGAGGAGAGGGGAGCTCAGCAGGGAGAGCCGAGCGATTCGCCGGGCCGGGCTGAGGCAGCGGGGAGGGAGGAGGTGATACCTCTCTGCTCCATCGAGTCTGGGAACATCCCAAATGGTCCCTGCTAGCGCTGGCCCAGCCCTGCCCAAACTGGCTGGCAGCTCTGCCCTTGTTGACACTCGGGAAATCGAGGCTGCGGGAGTTGATCTTCTGGCGTTGAGTGAGCGGCTGGGAGAGTTGGGGCTGCTGTGTGGAGCAATCAAGACCTTCTCCCGCACGGCCCCACCCTTCCCTGGCCACCGTGGAGCCGCGCGGCCCCAACCTCCAGGGTGGCCGGGCAGTGGAGGCTGTTTCCTTCGCCTGCCTTACCCGCTGCCCGTGGGACCCGCCTTTCGGGCTCCACTTGCTGCAGCCGGGAGAGCAAATCCCCTTCCTGCCGCAGACGGGAGCCGGGCTCCCTGAGTTTCCTTCTTTTAGCTAGAAATGGAGGCAGAGGTGGCGCTTGCACAGAGGAAGGAGCTGATGGGGGTGGGGGCAAGAATTGGGGGGCAGGAGCCCAGTCATATTGGTGGCAGCCTCTCCCCTGTGCCTGAGGTGCGACCCTTCTCTGGGTCCCAGGGGTGTATTTTTATTTCTCTTGGGGGCTGCGAGGCAGACGGGGAGAGTGAAACGCTCTGGCGTTTCCCCTGGGCTGGCCTGAGGCCTTGCGGGCAGTTGTGGGCCCCCAGGCGCGGCTGGACCCACAGGCACTGGCAGAGGCGGGACAGAACCGATCCAGGGCTGGCTGGCAAAGTGAAATACACGTCCCTGAAGCAGAGAGGTGTCTGGGGAAAGCAGGCAGCCGGTCAGGGTGGGCTGCTGGTTACGGCAAACCCGGGGGCAGAGCCGAGATGAGTCCCAGGATGAGCATAAGAAAAGGAGGGGACGGGCGGCCGGCCAGGGAACGCTTTGTGAGCCTGCAGCAGGGGGAATGGACAACCCTGCCCGGGACTGGTCGGACCCCCAGGCAGGTGGAGGCCCAGAGAAGGGCAGAGTCTCAGGGTTGTTTTCTCTCAGTCCTTACTGGAGTGTGGGGGAGATTTCTGCAGCAGACGCACTACGGTGACTGCTCACTGGAGTTAACTTTTTTAAAAAAAAATCCAAATAAACCTTCTCCCCAAAACTGTCATAAAGTCACTGTTTGGTAACTTGCCTTGCTAGTCCCAAAAACGGGGCGGTGCGATTTGTGCCTCACTTTGCCATGGGACGGCGTTGGAGAACGTTGTACCTGGGACACCGGTTAATTTAATAAATGCCGCCCCCACCAGCTGTCTAAAACACTTGCCTATAGCTTTGCCGGGGGACGTGCGTTACAGCCGGGGCGTACACACCCTGGTTTGGCGGCGCAGTGGAACTAAGACCAGTTTTAGGGGAAGTTTGGGATCCGCTTTAATGTGTCAGAGCGAGTTCGGCGTTGTCGGTTGGTTTGAAATTTGTGATTCCCTTGGCTCCATTAGTACGTGCGACCCTGCCATTGCTATGGTTTGCAATGAATGACTCCTACCTACTGCCCAGCCCAGTGTAAGGAACCGTTACCTGGGGGAGCTGTCGGCCGGCCCGTCCTCCTTCCACTGGCCACGGGGGCCTGTCAGGATGATTCCTGGGGGACACTGATCCCATTTGGGGAGCAGGTTTCCCTGGAAGCTGGCAGATGGACACAGGGATTAGGAGGTGAAAAGTCCAGGCACCCTGGCAGAGGGACACAGGGATGGGGGTAAAAAGTCCAGGCACCCTGGCGGAGGGACACAGGGATGGGGGTGAAAAGTCCAGGCGCCCTGGCGGAGGGACACAGGGATGGAGGTGAAAAGTCCAGGCGCCCTGGCGGAGGGACACAGGGATGGGGGTGAAAAGTCCAGGTAGCCTGGCGGAGGGACACAGGGATGGGGTGAAGAGTCCAGGCAGCCTGGCGGAGGGACACAGGGATGGGGGTGAAAAGTCCAGGCGCCCTGGCGGAGGGACACAGGGATGGAGGTGAAAAGTCCAGGCGCCCTGGCGGAGGGACACAGGGATGGGGGTGAAAAGTCCAGGCGCCCTGGCGGAGGGACACAGGGATGGGGGTGAAAAGTCCAGGCGCCCTGGCGGAGAGACACAGGGATGGGGGTGAAAAGTCCAGGCGCCCTGGCGGAGGGACACACGGATGGAGGTGAAAAGTCCAGGCGCCCTGGCGGAGGGACACAGGGATGGGGGTGAAAAGTCCAGGTGCCCTGGCGGAGGGACACAGGGATGGGGGTGAAAAGTCCAGGCACCCTGGCGGAGGGACACAGGGATGGGGGTGAAAAGTCCAGGCACCCTGGCGGAGGGACACAGGGATGGGGGTGAAAAGTCCAGGCGCCCTGGCAGAGGGACACAGGGATGGGGGTGAAAAATCCCGGGCTTCATTTGCAACTCCGGTTGCCTACATTAACCACCCTAGTTCGGACTAGGGTGGTAGTGTAGACAGACCCTAAGGCAGTGGTCTCCAACCCTTTGGGGCTGCCAGGTGGGCGGGGTTGGGGCCACGCATGTGCCATGCACCCGGGGCTGGGACTGCACATATACCAGGCGCCCGGGGCACAGGAATGGCTCGGGCCGGCCCTGGTCACTAGGCAGGCACACATAAATGCCCCTGCGGGCACTGTGTTGGGGACCACTGATCTAAGGTGCTGCAGGACTATTCGTTGTTTTTTAAGTTTTTAGATGTACAATTTAAACGTTTAGGGAAAATGCCTCTCATAAAAAGCTCCACTTCTCCCAAACCCCACGGTTTTCCCTCTATAAACGTGTCGGGCCGCGGAGAAAGCGGAAGTTCAAAGTGGGACACAGTAAAAGAAAACCTTCAGAGGGGGAGCCGAGTTCGTCTACAACAGGAAAAAACTTTAAAAACCCAGACTAGTAGCCCCTGGCAGACGAGCAAAACGTGCATCAAAAGTGACTCTGCAGCGCGAAGCATTGACAGGGAGACTGGCGGAAAGAAAACGTCGAGTACCTGATTCTCCACTGTGACGTGCGTGCCGAGGGCTCTCTGAGCCGGGTCCGGCAGACATCGCAGGCCCTCGGTGAATTACATTGGCATCTGGAACGAGAAGACACGAGGCTGTCAGTCCGTACTTGCTGTTCCAACCTCAAACCAACTGGGCCCCGAAAGACTCCTCTCGTCCAGATTTTGGTTTGCGCTGCATGACGTGCATCACACCCGCACCCCCAGGTTAGATTCACATCCCGGCTGGTCCCATTTGCAGCTGCGTGGCTCCCATATGGGGAACCCGCCTGGGGGAGCCGGAGTCCTTCCGTCGATTTCAAACGCCCTGTTAATGCTGGTCACAGGAAGCCGCATCCGGCTTGCGTCTGCTCTGCCTTTCAGTCCCACCTTGGGTCTGTGACTTTTTCCCTCTCTCCTCCTGTGTTGGCCCCCCGTGCTTGCTCCATGTGACCTGACCCCAGACACGTTGATTACAATAAGCAACACACCCTTACAACAGGCGAACATTTAACACCCTTTAGCAATGCAGGAGCAAACTGTATTTGCACAGACACCTCCCCGCCCAGTCCTTCCGATCCTGCCTACACCTACAAGCCGGGGAGCTTCTGGGTCTGTAATTGCCCAGTTGTTTTGTTAGGTAGCCTGGTGCTTGTTTGGAGGCTTTCCTGGGTTGTGGCTTCTGTTTATTTTAATTCCTCCCGGGCGACTGTGATTGGCTTCTGGTTGTGCAATTTCTTGAAAAAAAAAAAAAAAAAAAAAAGCTCGCTACTTCCTCTGCTCGGGAAAGTGAAACCAATCCACAGTGGCCAGTGCCCTTGTGCGGAGGGGTCATGGCTGCCGGGGACCTGGCCGGGAGCTTCGAGGACGAGGTGACGTGTCCCCTCTGCCTGGAGTATTTCACAGACCCGGTGTCTATTGAGTGTGGGCACAACTTCTGCCGGGCCTGCCTCAGCCAGTGCTGGGGGGAGTCGGAGTCCAACCCTTCCTGCCCGCAGTGCAGAGAGACCGCCCCGCAGAGAGACCTGCGGCCCAACCGCCCGCTGGGCAACCTGGTGGAGCTGGTGAAACGCCTGCGGCTCCCGGCGGGGCCAGCGCCCGAGGGGCAGCCAGGGTGCGAGAGGCACCAGGAGGCCCTGAAGCTCTTCTGTTGGGAGGATCAAGCCTCCATCTGCGTGGTCTGCAGAGAGTCCCGGGAGCACCGTGCCCACACGGTGATGCCCATCGAGGAGGCAGTCCTGGAGTACAGGGTACGGACCACGGCGGGGACTGGGGCTTGGTGTACACTGTGGAGTTAGGGGGATGTAAGGCAGCTCAAATCGGCAGCAGAGATCGGCCCCCAATCCCGCAGTCCCTGCGGTGGCAGGATCAGGAGCATCCTGGCTCCACTGCCCTCTCCCAAAATCCCCCAGACCCCTACTGTCTGTGGGACTGTTGAGGCATCTATCGTGCGGTCCCCAAAAGTGTCTGCCCTGAGCCATCCCCCGACATCACCACTTTTCCCCTTCGCTCTGCCCTTTGTGCCCGGCAGCCACAGCTCACATGGAAGGTGGCCCTCCCAGGCACCTGACTCCCTCATGGGCCAGTTGACCTGTCAGTCAGGCTGACCTGAGCATTGACCTCTCCTCATCGACTGTCAGTCTCAGGATCTCGATTTCTCATTAGTCCTACGTCTGCTTTTGCTGCAAGCCGCGAGCCAGCCAGAAACCTCCCAACCTTTCAGCCCTTTACCTCTGGGTCTGGAGTGCGGGGCAGGGACGTTCCGGCCCTAGCTCCTCGCACCCACCAGCTGGAGGGACCATTCAGGGGCTCCCCAGCTATTTCCCCTCTGGCCCGTGACACCTGCACTAACACACGGAGGTGGAGTTGCCCTGAGAGGCTGCAGGAGGTAGAGCTCGTTTGGAGCCGGGCATCGCTGCATTCGTGATGCCTTTGGGGCTGGCAGAGCCGGTGTGTACGGTGCTCGCCAACCCCCCCCCCCCCCCGGGCAGGCAGATAACGGCTGTCTGTCGCCCACGATGCCCTGCAGGACAAACTCCAGGGGGCCCTGGGCCCGCTCAGAGAGGAGCTGGAGGAGACCCTGCTGCTGACATCTAAAGAGGAGGAGAAAACCACGGAGTGGCAGGTGGGTGCCTGGGTTTCTCTCCCGCAGCCTTTCCCCCAGGGCAGGGGCGATGGAGCTGAAAGCTCCAGGATGAGGCTATGAAGCTCCTTTGGTAGGTCAAAGCTAGCTGGGGCGTGTCTGCAGCAGGGACACCCCTGGAGGGATCAGAACCAGGGTGGGGGGAGGGCGGTGGAAATCCAGCCAGAGCTCGGCCACTTCACAGCCTCTGCTGCCATCTCCTGGCCGCCTCATCCCGGTCACCGGCTGCTGCTCCTTTTTAACATTTAAAAGGCCGCAGAGCAGTTTTTAAACTAGGCCGCAGAGCAGTTTTTAAACTAAGGGCTGAGGGAAAGCCGATTGGTGCAGAGGAGCACGTGGATCGGACAGAGACGTCTCTTAGAGGAGGGTCCATTGTCCGAAATTCTCTATGTTTAGTCAGGAGGAGAGGATGGAAGAGGATAAAGTATGGGCCAGATCAGACGAGAAACATTCACACCAAAAATCTGACACATCAGAAAAGGGCAGACAAACAGAGGCAAGCTTTTTAAAGTGCTTGTACACAAATGCTAGAAGTTTAAATAAGAAGATGGGTGAATTAGAGGGCCTAGTTTTAAAAGAGGAGATTGACATAATAGGCATCACAGAAACCTGGTAGAGTAAGGACAATCAATGGGACCCCATCCATCCGGGATACAAAATATACCGGAAGGACAGAACAGGTTGTGCTTGGGGAGAGAGGGGTGGCACTATACGTAAAAGAAAATATAGAATCAAATGAAGTAAAAATATTAAATGAATCAATATGTTCTATAGTATCCCTCTGGATAATAATTCACTGCTCTAATAAGAATATAACGGTAGGGATCTATTATCGACCACCTGACCAGGACAGTCATAGTGATGATGAAACGCTAAGGGAGATTAGAGAGGCTATCAAAATAAAGAACTCAATAATAGTGAGGGATTTCAATTATCCCCATATCGACTGGGTACACCTCACCTCAGGACGAAATGCAGACACAAAATTTCTCGATACCTTAAACGACTGCTTCTTAGAGCAGCTGGTGCTGGAACCCACAAGGAGAGAGGCAATTCTCGATTTAGTCCTGAGTGGAGCGCAGGATCAGGTCCAGGATATAACCGTTACAGGACCGCTTGGGAATAGTGACCATAATATAATAACATTTAATAGTCCTGCGGTGGGAAGAACACCTCAGCAGCCTAACCCTCTGGCATTTAATTTCGGAAAGGGGAACTGGGCAAAAATGAGGAGGTTAGTTAAACAGAAATTAAAAGCTACAGTGAAGTAAAATCCCTGCAAGCTGCATGGACACATTTCAAAGGCACCATAATAGAGGCCCAAATTAAATGTCTACCCTAAATTTAAAAATTCAGTAAAAGAACCAAAAAAAGAGCCACCGTGGCTTAACAACCATGTAAAAGATGCAGGGAGAGATAAAAAGGCATGTTTTAAAAAGAGGAAGTCAAATCCTAGTGAGGAAAATAGAAAGGCGCATAAACACTGCCAAATTAAGTAAGTGTAAAGATGTAATAAGAAATGCCAAAAAGGAGTTTGAAGAACAGCCAGCCAAAAACTCAGAAGGTAATAACAATAATAATTAAAAAAATGTTTTTTAAGTACATCAGAAGCAGGAAACCTGCTAAACAACCAGTAGGCCCCCTGGATGACTGAGATACAAAAGGAGCACTTAAAGATGATAAAGTCACTGCGGAGAAGAACATAATTTTGTGGGCAAAAGTCAACATGGTTTCTGCAAAGGGAAATCATGTCTTACTAATCTATTAGAGTTATTTGAAGGAGTCATCAAACATGTGGACTAGGGGGATCCTGTGTATGTAGTGTACTTAGATTTCCAGAAAGCCTTTGACAAGGTCCCTCACCAAAGGCTTTTTCGTAAATTAAGTTGTCATGAGATAAGAAGAAAGATCCTTTCATGGATTGAAAACTGGTTAAAAGACAGGAAACAAAGGGTAGGAATAAATGGTAAATTTTGAGAATGGAGAGGGGTAACTAGTGGGGTCCTCCAAGGGTCAGTTTTAGGACCAATCTTATTCATAAATGATCTAGAGAAAGGGGTGAGCAGTGAGGTGGCAAAGTTTGCAGACAATACTACACTGCTCAAGGTAGTTAAGACCAAAGCGGGCTGTGAAGAGCTTCAAAAAGATCTCACCAAACTAAATGATCGGGCAACAAAATGGCAAATGAAATTTAATGTGGATAAATGTAAAGTAACGCACATTGGAAAAAGTAATCCCAACTATTCATACAATATGATGGGGGCTAATTTAGCTACAATTAATTAGGAAAGAGATCTTGGAGTCATCGTGGATAGTTCTCTGAAGACGTCCACGCAGTGTGCAGCGGCAGTCAAAAAAGCAAACAGGATGTTAGGGATTGTTAAAAAAGGGATAGAGAATAAGATGGAGAATATCTTATTGCCTCTATATAAATCTATGAGACACCCACAGCTTGAATCCTGCGTACAGATGTGGTCTCCTCATCTCAAAAAAGATATACTGGTATTAGGAAAGGTTCAGAGAAGGGCAACTAAAATGTTGAGGGGTTTGGAATGGGTCCCATGTGAGGAGAGATTAAAGAGACTAGGACTTTTCAGCTTGGAAAAGAGGAGACTAAGGAGGGAGAGGAGAGAGGTCTATAAAATCATGAGTGGGGTGGAGAAAGTGAATAAGGAAAAGTGATTGACTTGTTCCCATAAAATAAGAACTAGGGGCCACCCAATTAAATTAATGGGCAGTAGGATTAAAAAAATAAAAGGAAGTTCTTCACACAGCACATAGTCAACCTGTGGAACTCCTTGCCTGAGGAAGTTATGAAGGGTTTAACAGGGTTTAAAAGAGAACTAGATAAATTCATGGAGGTTAAGTCCATCAATGGCTATTAGCCAGGCTGGGTAAGGAATGGTGTCCCTAGCCTCTGTTTGTCAGAGATGGAGATGGATGGCAGGAGAGAGATCGCTTGATTGTTCCCTGTTCAGTTCCCTCCCTCTGGGGCACCTGGCATTGACCACTGTCGGCAGGCAGGGCACTGGGCTGGATAGACCTTTGGTCTGACCCAGTCTGGCCGTTCTTATGTTCTCCTGTGACCTTGTCTGTAGCTGGGGGATGAACCCCTGGGGCAAAGTGTCCATTCTGGTTCCCCTGCTTGTTACAGCAAGATCCCCACTGAGTGTGTAGGGGTGTGAGGAGGCCGCTGGCTGGGCGTGGGGCACGTGGCCAGGCTGGGTGAGGCCAAAGACAGCCCTGGCAATGCCGCGAGGGCCCAACACCCATGAGAGCCCTGGACGGCACCCACAGGGCAGACGACACCTGCCCTGCATCCCGAACATGGCAGCCCCGGGAGTGGGTTCTCAGGAATGAGCATCAGAGCTCTCTATGGTGTGTGAGTACCCGGCCCTGGGCACCCCAATCCTCCCACAGATGCCCTGCGCTGCCCCCTGTAAATCTCTCCTGTTCCTTCGATTTCTTCTCACTCCCCCGTGTTCATCTCGTGCCACCTGCAATAACAGACTGCAGCTTTACCTGGCACCCTGGACAGCCCTGCCACGAGACTGGCCCTGTTCAGTCGGAGCTAAACATACCCTTTATGGTACGTTTCCCAGACTTCACGCTGACCTCACCTTCCCTGCCTCACGGCAGAGGCCCCGTCTGTAACTCGGCACTGGCCTGTGGTTTCCTCTCTCCCTTCCTGTCTCCAGAGGAAAGTGCAGGCGAAGCGGGAGACGATTGCCGCTGAATTTAACAAGCTGCACACGCTGCTGAGGGCGGAGGAGCAGCTGCTTCTGCAGAGGCTGGCGGAGGACGAGCGGGCGACCCTGCAGAGGCTCCAGGAAAATGTCGCCAAACTCTCCCAGCAAAGCGCCTCTCTGCAGCGGCTGATCGCAGAGATCGAGGAGAAGTGTCAGCAACCGGCTGCCCAGCTGCTGAAGGTGAGACGGCGTCGAAACGCCACGTCTGGCCAGAATTACCGCTCGGATCTGTCGGCCTGGATCCCAAGAGTCTACACTGCACAGTTATTTCGGAAGAAGCTAATCTGGAATAGTTAGCTTATTCCGAAACAACACGTCTACACTGAGGGGAAGCCACCAAGTGAGTCCGAAACTGATTTCCCTCATGTAGATGTGCTATCTCGATGTAGAACAACAGGAGGAATAACATAGAATGACTCTGGGGAGGGGTTATTTTGAAATAGCAGCAGTGGTGCGTCTACACACACCGTAGTTCGATAGAGCTATTTCGGAAGAGGAGTTATTCCTTGTAAAATGAGGTTTGCAGAAGTCGGAATAAGCTGTCCGGTATTTCGAAATTATTTCAAAATAATGGAATGGCTGTGTCGACGCTCGCATCATTATTTCGGAATAGCAGCCGTTATTCTGAACTAACGTAGCTGTGTAGACGCACCCTTAGGCTGTGTCTACACTGGCAAGTTATTCCGGAAAATCAGCCGCTTTTCCGGAAAAACTTGCCAGCTGTCTACACTGGCCACTTGAATTTCCGGAAAAGCACTGACAATCTAATGTAAAATCATCAGTGCTTTTCCGGAAAAACTATGCTGCTCCCGTTCGGGCAAAAGTCTTTTTCCGGAAAACTGTTCCGGAAAAGGGCCAGTGTAGACAGCACAGTAGTGTTTTCCGCAAAAAAGCCCCGATTGCGAAAATGGCGATCGGGGCTTTTTTGCAGAAAAGCGCGTCTAGATTGGCACGGACGCTTTTCCGCAAAAAGTGCTTTTCCGGAAAAGCGTCCTGCCAATCTAGACGTGCTTTTCCGAAAATGCTTTTAACGGAAAACTTTTCCATTAAAAGCATTTCCGGAAAATCATGCCAGTGTAGACGTAGCCTTAGAGTAACTGTCATTGACTGACAGAACGTTGGACCATGGGCTCTATCGGTTCCAAACAGCTACACAGCGCTTATTTCAAAATAGCAATTTTAAAATTGGTGCTATTCCTCATGGAATGAGGTTTACCAATTTCAAAATAAGCCCTCCACTATTTTGAATTAATTTCGAAATAGCAGTTGGCTTGTGTGGATGCTAGGAAAGTTATTTTGAAATAACTTTGCTGTATAGACGCACCCTTAGAGTAACTGTCGTTTACTGATAGTACACTGGACCACAGGCTCTATCGGTTCCAAACGGTACAGTTCGTGGAGGGGATTTCTGACCAGGGAGACCACGGGCAATTAAATGGATGCCACAGAACGACGGAGCCCGGGAGGGTGAATCCGTTCCCTGTACGAAAGGCTGCTGCCCGGATGGGGAATCGCTCCAGTTTATGCCCACCGTGTTCACACAGAGCATTGCTTCTCTTTCTCCTTTCAGGACGTGACAAGCATGTTGAGCAGGTGAGTGTCCCATTTCCGCTGCCCCTGTGTTTTTGGTGGGGGCCCAGCACGGCACAGCACAGCTGAGTGATGCCGGGACGTTTGCTTCCTAGGAGTGAAAACATGAAACTCCAGGGACCCGAAGTCGTGTGCACCGACCTGAGAAATGGGTATAAGATGTGTCTGGACCTGAGGGAAGCGCTGAACAGATTCGCAGGTGAGTGAAGCCCCCGGGACATCAAGCTGTTTGGTGCCAGGGGCTCTGGGCAGAGCCTGGAGCCAGGTGGTGGCTGGAGGCCTACGGGCCCCTCGTCGGCCCAGCGTGAGGCTGGGTCAGGGATCTGCTGAGTATAACTGTCTGAGCTGCCCTCATCCCAACCTTCCCCACAGCCCCACGTGGAGACTGGGGGGCAAAGGCAGAGACATGGCAGTGAGGGCCCCACTCCTCCCCTCATGCCCTGCTGCCCCCGGATCCTATTCCTCCCTTCACCCTACTGTCCCCTTATGTCTGCTCCTCTTCCCCCCCATTACCTCTAACTGCTCCCTCCCCTGAGTGCCTGTCACCTGCTCCTCCCCCCCTGCTCTTGGCCTCAGTCCCCTCACTGGCATAGGGGCCCTGACTCCCCTCAGACAACCCTCCTCCCCGTGCAGTAATTAACAGGCGGGGCAGGTAAATTTCCCACTGACTCCAGGGATCAGCCCCTGCCCCTGACTTTGTCTCTCTCTCCCCAGTGGACGTGACTCTGGACCCAGACACGGCTCATCCCAAACTCATCCTGTCTGCAGGTCGGAAATCTGTGAGACGTGGAACCACGCGCCAGGATCTGCCCGACAACCCGGAGAGATTTGACACTTGTCCCTCTGTCCTGGGTGCCGAGGGGTTCGCGGGTGGGAGGCGTTACTGGGAGGTGGAGGTGGGGGACAAGACAGGCTGGACTCTGGGGGTTTGTAAGGAGTCTGTGCGCAGGAAGGGGAAGGTCGCAGCATCCCCTAAGAACGGATACTGGGCTGTGGTACTGAGGGAAGAGGGATACAAGGCCCTCACCTGCCCCGGGACCTTCCTCCCCGTGAGCACCAGGCCCAGCCGGGTGGGGATTTTCCTGGACTACGAGGCGGGCGAGGTTTCATTTTACAATGTGACGGACAGGTCCCATCTCTTCAGCTTCACCTGCACCTTCTCCGGGACACTCCGCCCGTATTTCAAGCCTGCTCGCAAAGCTGCTCCCCTGACCATCTGCCCAGTCCCGGCTCAGGCTGGAGGGAATCGCCACGTGGCCAGCTGAGGCTGCGCTAGGTTGTGTTTCCACAGGGGCTGCGCCATGCAGGGTCAATGGGAGACGGTCTACCGTCAACTCCCCTGATCTTCCTATTGGGGTAGAGCACCGGAGGCAACTGCAAAGCGACCTGCACACCATTTGGTGGGTCTTCATTGCACCCACTATCTGCTGCCGGGAGGTAGGTTGATCTCAGAATCTGGATCTGGGCTGCAGTCTTGGTCTTCACAACATCCTCAAGCAAGGAGTTCCGCAGGTTGACTGTGCTCTGCATGAAGAAAAACTTCCTTGGGTTTGCTTTAAACCTGCTGCCTATTAAACTTGCTGTAGTATGAGCATGTTAAATGCAATCATTCAGTTCTGAAGATTGTTGCAATCTGTACTTACCTTGGTTATTTAGAGCACAAAGAAAATAAAACGTATAAAAGAAATTCATCCAGATGGCTCCGGGTTTCACCCACCACTGTCTGGAAAGCTCTGATAATAGTGACTGACTGGTCTGATTACTTGAGGGAGAGAATAGATCTAGAACAAGCAGAGGATGGGGGGAGGGGAAGACGTACAACGTGGCTTTGTTAGAACAATTTTGCAGCCCAACGTCCTGTCTACCTTCAGTGGCCAATGCCAGGTGTCCCGGAGGAAGTAAACAGAACAGGAAATCATCAAATGATCCCTGCCCTTGATTTTTTAAAAATAAATACCCTAACCAATTATTTTTCTCAAATGTTATTAACCAATCCTAACTTACTGTAACAGAATTATCTCACCAATCATTCACCTCCACCTTGGTTGATTTGCACCTAGCATAATTAATTATATAGTAGATAATTAAAAAAACAGAGATCATGAAACAATAGGGACTTGGGGACCATTATGACATGGCTAAAAGAACCGAGGATTTCACAACCCCAACGACAGAGAAGGCATTTCTTGCCAGACAAAACGGTGTCAAACTACGTTTTTCTTTCCCTGTCTCGAAATCAGTTTCTTTATATGGCGATATTGGGTGCCATTTGGGTCTCCTTTTTCACAGCCTGATGGCCCGCTATTTTAATGTCATTTGGATGGAACGGGGATGTGAGTTCCTGCTGCTCGGCCAATAGCTGCTGCTCTTTCAGTCTGGCTATGGATGAAGGCCTTAGGTGTTAGCCTTCCAATATGGCTGCCCAAAGAGACCTTTGGGTCACACCCTCCAGTAGACCCCTTGCTCCTGATTTCTGAAAAAGCAGAGCGGAAGTGCTTTGTCCCTGCCAAGGGGCACGAGGACTTACATACCCCTCCAGCTCCAAACTCCCTGGCGCTAGACGTGGGGCCTATTCTGGCTGTGTTCTGGATGACGTCCCAAGTCCCTTTTTTGGACCAAAAGTACTTGGCTAATGAATGTCAAATCAGTTAATATTTATGGGACAACTGAACGTGTCTTTCCTGTTACTTCAAAGGGCTTGAGATAAAACCCTAGGGAACATTTGACTATTTCATCATGATGGTCTGGGTCTAACCAAGAGATTTCTTGTAAGTGGTCGCAAAGGGGCCTCCCCAAGATTGGACAAGCTTCTCGCACTTGTTGGTGAGTTTTCCTGTGGCTGTCTGAGACTATGTCTACAGGGCAGAGTTTTACCGGAAAAACTGTGCTGAGCGCAGGGAATGCGGCCGCTTTTTCGGAACAGTTTCTTTCGACATCCCCGCGTTCCTCATTTTATGAGGAATAAGGGATCTTCCAAAAGAGAAGGTTTTTCCAATATTTGGCGCAGTGTAGACAAGCCAAATATCGGAAAAGCCTCTTCCAACAAAAGATTCCTAAAAGGATGCACAAATTGTGGATCGTGAGTTGCGTATCTTTTTCCAACAGAACTCTGCAGCGTAGACATCGACTGAGTGCCTTTATCTCCATCCCCAAATGTCCCAGAGGGGGCTTTCTGATCCTGCTACTGATTTTGCTCTGTGCATTTTCCATCAGGAAGTGTGTGCTCTTACCTAATTGAAGGAGTTAAGAGCTTAAGTAAAAGATTTACAGCCTTATGTTGACACAAGCCCAGGAGATCTCTCTTGTACACAGATGGTGCCTGTTCCTCATTCCTGTTCACTTCTCTGTAATTCTGACTAACACAATAAGTTAATACCTGCCATTGTCTGTCCCATCACCTTTATCTGCCTTTCCTGATCCTTTCACCGAGTACCCAGAGATGAAGGAGAGTGCTATTAACAGGCTCACTAATCCTCTTCCTCATCTGACAATGGTCTTCTGAAGAACTAAGGGTAACACACGGAACACACAGCCCTTGCTGTTAATAGCTGGGAGTCTCTATGTGGCAATACCTCCCTTCTCGCAATCACCGAGTCTGGGCATCATGAAAGAAAACTTTTCCTCCAAGAGACAGAGCCAAAGATTAATTTGGGAGAACACCACAGTCGCAATCCAAAAGCCGGGAACTCTCAGTAAACACCCACCTCAGAGATCATTGTCAGTGTTTTTCCGGAAAAACTATGCTGCTCCCGTTTGGGCAAAAGTCCTTTTTCCGGAAAACTGTTCCGGAAAAGGGCCAGTGTAGACAGCACAGTAGTATTTTCCACAAAACAGCCCCGATCACGAAAATGACGATCGGGGTTTTTTTTGCAGAAAAGTGCGTCTACATTGGCACGGACGCTTTTCCAGAAAAAGTGCTTTTCCGGAAAAGCATCCTGCCAATGTAGATGAGCTTTTTCCGGAAATACTTATAACGGAAAACTGTTCCGTTTTAAGCATTTCTGAAAAAGGGTGCCAGTGTAGACGTAGCCAGTTTGTTTGTACCTGGAGAAACTCACCATCTGAAGCCAGCCACTGGGAACGTCTGTGCCCAAGTCTGTCGTGTACGGTCATCAAGGGCCAGGGGTTCACATTCTGTCAAGTCAGAGGGAAATCCCAGGAGGTGTTTCATAGGCGCTACTCTAGCGCTCCGTTAGTTCGAATTTAATTCGAACTAGCGGAGCGCTTAGTTCGAACTAGGTAAACCTCATTCCACGAGGATTAAGCCTAGTTCGAACTTACTAGTTCGAATTAAGGGCTGTGTAGAGCCTTAATTCGAACTAGTGGGAGGCTAGCCCTCCCCAGGTTTCCCTGGTGGCCACTCTGGCCAACACCAGGGAAACTCGTATGCCCCCCTCCCGGTCCCGGAGCCCTTAAAGGGCCATGGGCTGGCTACGGTGCCCGTGCCAGGTGCAAGCCTGCCAGCACCCAGCCAGCAGACCCTGCACCTGGCACGGATTGAGCCACCCACCCGATGCCCCCCAGCCCACCCCCTCTTCCCGGGACCAGGCTGGCGGCTCCCGGGAGCTTGCCCGGGACCGCAAGAGGCGGGCACCCGCCTGGGCTAGTGCGCACATCGTGGACCTCATCCACGATCTCTGCACTAGGCACAGGAAAGTGGCCGGCTTGGGCAGGAGAGCTGCCAGCCTGGCCACCCAGGAGCAGGTGTGCAAGAGAATCAAGGTGGTCCACTGAGACCCCCGACCCTGAGCCCTGAGCTTACAATGGCCGTCCTGGATCAGACCAAAGGTCCATCTAGCCCAGTAGCCTGTCTGCCGACAGGGGCCAACCCTAGGGACTCTGGAGGGGATGGACCGAAGACAGTGACCAAGCCATTTGTCTCGTGCCATCCCGCTCCAGCCTTCCACAAACCTTGGGTAGGGACACCACTCCTACCCCCTGGCTAATAGCACTCCATGGACCCAACCTCCATGACTTGATCTCACTTCCCTTTAAACTCTGTTCTAGTTGTAGCCTTCACAGCCTCCTGCAGCAAGGAGTTCCACAAGTTGACTCTTTGCTCTGTGAAGAACAACTTTCTGTTACTACTTTGAAGCCTGCTACCCATTCCTTTCCTTTGGTGTCCTCTAGTCCTTCTTTATGGGAACTAATGAAGAACTTTTCTGTATGCACCCTCTCCACCCCACTCCTGCTTTTAGAGACCTCTATCCTGTCCCCCCTCCGTCTCCTCTTTTCTAAGCTGAAAAGTCCCAGTCTCTTTAGCCTCTCTTCATATGGGACCAGTTCCCAACCCCTGATCATTTTAGTTGCCCTCCCCTCTCCCAGCCTCTCTCTTCCCCTCTACCACCTCCTTTTCCCAGTCTCCCCCAGTTTTGTTCAATAAAGACAGATTCCATTTTGGAAGACACGTTATCTTTATTTTGTACATCAGGAAGGGGGGCTAGGGAAGGGTAAGTGGAAGGAGGTGAGGGAGGAATGGGGTACGAGCCCCCGATGGGGAGGACTGGGCTGGCTCTGCAGGCTTCTGGGGGTGGAAGCTCTCCTGCAGCCCCCCAACTGCCCCCTCTCCCCAGATGGCAGCCTGCGGCAAGTGCAGCCGGGCTGATGGCCGAGTGCTGTGATGTGCCCAGTGTGGGTAGTCCGGGCAATCCAAGCCAGGACTGCTTTGCAAGCGGGGCACCCCTGAGAACTGTCAGTCCTGGGTGGGGGTCGGGACCCTTTAAGCACAGCCCTCGGCTAGCCTGAGACAGAATCTCCACGCTCTAAGTTCTCCTCTGATGCCCTGCCGGCACTGCTTCCGGCCATCCTTAAGCCCGGTTCAGGGTCCACTTAATGTGGACATGCTAGTTCGAATTAGCAAAACACTAATTCGAACTAGTTTTTTAGTCTGGATCCGTTAGTTCAAATTAGCTTAGTTCGAATTAACTAATTAACTAAGTTAGTTCGAATTAACGTTGTAGTGTAGACATACCCTAGGAGATTAGATTATCACACCCGCCCCTCAGCTAAACCAAGGGCTGTTAATCACCTGTTTCAGTATCTTTATCTTGCAAGGCTTTTAGGACAATTTATTTAGATAAGTGCAAACAAGCACTTCAAGAATGTGGACAAGCAGAAACCCAGGGCATGCTCAGAAATCCATCTCCCAGGAGCGAGAGACAGCAAACAAATGCTGCCAGCCACGCAAAATGAGGCCCCGCATGCAACTGAATGGTCTTGCTTTGCTTGTCTGTTTGTCTATCCAACCTGCTCTTAAATATGTTTCACCATCCTGACAGGTAGGAAGTTTTTCCTCATGTCCAGCCTCAACCTCCCTTGCTGCAGTTTCAGCCCATTGCTGCTTGTCCTGTCCTCAGAGACCAAGGGGAACAATTTTTCTCCCTCCTCCTTGTGACAGCTTCTTAGATACTTGAAAACCGCTCTCCTGTCCCCTCTCGGCCTTCTCCTTTCCAAACTAAACAAGCCCAATTCCTTCAGCCTTCCCTCTTAGCTCATGTTCTCGACCTTTCATGATATTTGCCCCTCTTCTCTGGATCTTCAATTTCTCCACAGCCCTGCCCCCCACTCACTCCTTCCTCCTCCCTTTGCCTCCCAGTGCACCCCTGAGACTGGAAAAACTCTGTGCTGGGTCCGGGGTGGGTCTTTTTTTTTTTTAAAAGTAATGCAATGGGTTGGGTTGTAAGAGACTAGTCGATTATCCGAAAAACACAGGCTTATCGGACACTATTCAACTATTTGCTTCCCCCCCACCTGCTGCCTCTGTTTACCTTGAGTGACCACTCGCCCCAGGTTGCCTGCAGGGCTCTTGCTATATTTCAAAGGCAGAGGCACAGCCAGCATAGCAAGGACCCCACCCTGCCCCTTGCTGACTTATTGAGTATTTGATGGAAATTCCATCGACTACTCGGTTAGCTGATTAATTGAAATTTAACCCCCTTAGCAACGGGGACGTAGCTTAAGGCCCCAGAATGTCTTAATCCAGCCCCAGCCATGGGAGGGGGAGAATTTTCTGGTGCCCCAAGTCCACCACGGCCTCCCCTCTCCCCCACCACGGCACAGTTTGGGGACGCGCCGCATCCCCCAAACTCCATGATGCCCCACTCACAGCTCCGTGCCCCCTCGGTTGGTACTCATCCCTGGACGTGTGGTTCTTGGCCACACAAACAAGCCCCTCATGGGCAGCCAGGTGACATGCTCTTCCCCAGACCACATGGGCCACCTGTTCTGGGCCATGTGGCCCATGCTTCCAATAACAAGGGAAGTGACCAAATACAAAGCAAGGGGAAGGGGCGGAGGGGGCTAAAATCCCCCATCCCAGGATGTGGTTAGAGCAGGTACAGACAGAGACTCGGGGCTGCCTCAGTCCATTTCCAAGCACTGGCAGCTTGCAGAGTTTCTTGGGAGCACCTGGGGTCCCTTGTCCAGGGACCTAGAAATTCTCTCAGCCCCCTCGTGACCTGCCTTGCCCCTATTCAGGGCCATGACTGCCCGGCACAGCCCAGTTCTTAGGAAGGTCCTGGCAGGGAGCCCAAAGATGACTCAGCCCAGGATGGTTGGGAGGAGGTGGCCCTTTGAGGGCCGATATAAGTAGCACCTGCAAAGGGACCGGCTCTGACACGCCGTGAGCCATGGGGCCCCTGACACTGCTGGGCTTCGCCACGCTCTGCGCTGGGTTGGGACGGGCTGAAGTCATCAACGATTTCACTCAATGCAGAAAATTTTTCTATGAAGGAAAGGCGCCCCAAGGGTTTAGCATGGGAAACACAGCCAACATTTGCCAGACATACGATGAGGAACCTTATTTTGCAACCTTCTATGACAAGCGCAGCCGGATCCCGGTCTGGTCGGCGTACACGCTGGATCCAAGGACGTGCCAAGACACAATCTCAAAAACATGGAAGGTGGAGCCGCAGGCCAGTCTGTCTCCTGCCTGAATCTCTCTGGGTCTCATCTCAGCCCCATGGCATGGAGCTCTTGTGGCTCCGCCCAAGTATCGCAGTTCTCCTGGAATGGGGGTGGCACAGGGACCCTTCCCACCCTCTAGGTATGGGGCCCTGGGTAGTGTCCCCTGTAAGCTGTGCACTTGTTCAATCTCTCAAGATACATTTAAATGCCACCCAACTGAGTAGCAGTGCGCCCTCAGCCAGGTTTGTGTTTCTACTGGTGGTGCACATACTGCGGTGCACATAAAATTTATTCTGCACATGGATGGAAAAGATTACAGGGAACTTTGGTCCTGGGGCTCCCATCTTCCTTCCATGAGCAGCAGCAGGGCCCCTTTCAGGAGAAGCAGGGTCCCCTTTTGAACTCAGAGAGGTGGGGGGTTGCTGAGGGCCTGCAGGAGTCACCTGGCAGCCAGGGTGTGTCTGCTCTGGTGGGGGGCCAGACTCACTGCTCTCTGGCCACACACAGAGACCCCTGCAGGGAGTGGCCCTCTGGTATTAACTCCCTTTGCCCTGTGTGGGACAACGGCCAGGCTTGGAACTATCCTCGCAGGCTCACTGCACACTCGGGCAGGTGTCCTTGTGTCAGGCACATTCCAGTTGCGTTTTCAAACTTTTCTCTGCAACCTCCAGAATTAGACACACAAGCTTCATCCATGATGCTGGGAGAACTGGCCAGTGCATTAAGTCATCTGCTGAGCACTTCTCCTGTTAAAGAGATATAACAGGAGAAGAAGGGGATTCAGAGATTGACAATACCAATACAAAGTCCAGAGACAGAGAGACTGATTTTGCTTTTGGTTCCCAGCTACTCTGAATTTGTGTCATGGACATTTTTATATAAGCTAACTGTAAAGAACCTCTGGCTTTTTCTATTTCCAGCTGCTGTCTCGTTCACGTAGCAAAAACATGGAAGAGGAAAATGGAAGATCTGAAACCCTGAAAAAAACCCAAGCCATCAATGAAGATTATAAAAAAACAGGCTATGACCGGGGACACCTGAACCCGAATGCCTTCCAGTGTGATGGTCGAGCGGCCACCTTCACCCTCACCAATGTGGTTCCCATGGACCCCTGCTTCAACCGGGTCAGATGGTTTGAGCTGGAAAAACATCTTAAGGCGCAGTTAACACAGGACTGCCCTGACCCAGAAGAGAACGCCTTTCTCGTGACCGGAGTGGTGCCCAGCGACCAGCATAAAATCCCCAGTAAGGGTGATGACAACAGAAGAGGAATCACGCGAGATGCGGAGAGGGTGGTGGTGCCCAGCCACATCTGGACAGCCGTTTGCTGCAATCAACCACTCAATAACGAGAAATTTGCCTTCGCCTTCCTGGGGGAGAACAGGCCAGACAGCATCCTGGAGCACATGACAGTGACGCAGCTGAGCCAAAAGTTAAAGGAGCTGTATGGGAATAATCAAGCCATCGAGATTTTTAAAGATGATTGCAATGAAGGCACCTCAAAGGCAAAGGAAGTTTTATCAGCGATCACCAAGAAATTGTGCGGAGACCTTCCAAACTCGGTAAAGAATGCCTGTCTGGAGGAAGAGCCACCAGAGAAAAAGCCCAAAAAAACCGGGTGAGGGAAACACACTGCTTAGGAGAAGCTGCAATAGCTTGTGAGCAGGGGGGGGGGGTATAGGCAGTAATTCCAATCAACCTTTTAATTGAACAGTCCTGGAGCCTGCGTATCTGCATGAGCTTCTCAGTATCAGCCAGCCCCTCGCACTTCCCTCTCCTCCCACCTGCTGCTCTTCAGAAATTGTCTTCAATTAGCCCCCCATCCTATCCCCATTTTGGTGCAGCCAAAGCCCCACGGGGGCAGAGCTCTGCCCACTCGCGGGAGCTGAGGGTGAGCCCTGGCGATCTGCAGCAGATCCATCCCAGCTCCGGCTCCCACCCAGGGCAGGAGCTTCTCGCCCAGAAAGGCTGGGGGCTCGGTCGGCCTACAATGGATCCTCAATTCTGCAGAAGCGAAAGGGGCCAACCGGGAAGTCCTGCTGTGACACATGATGCTCCGTGTTGTCCTGCATTGCTGTGCTAGGTCTGTGCCATGGGGATTCAGCTCCATCTGGGCCCCGCATCTCTGTGCTAATGCCTGTGCCAAGGGGCTATTGTCCCCTTTTGGGAAGCGTGTGGGGCTGCTGGGATGGCAGGCGCTAGAGAAACGCAGCGATGGTGATTTGCATAACGCTGATTAATGTTGCGGTGGGCGGTAATTATTAAAATCAGTTTTGTGTGAAAACTTTTCCTGATGCGTCGCCAGATCCTGCGATGGGAAATTCTGCTTGGCAAATGAACAGGTTGCAAATAAAAAGGGTTGATGGCAAAGTGCCCCCGCTGCTGTGTCGTCTTGGACGGGCTGGATGCGAAAGGGCAGCTGAGGACCCTCAACACCATCATGATGCCCTGGGTCAGCCAGGGGACAGGACTCCTCTCTTATCCCCTACCAGAATCCCAGCCCAGTCTAGGGTACTTTCTGGGGTTCTTCCAAAGGGGAGCTCAGTGAACCATAAGGTTCTCACCACTCCGGCTGGGGTCTTCAGCCAGGACCACGCCCCTTGGGTAATGATGCTTCATCACATGTGATTAATGCTGCGAGTAGGGATGGGGGAAAAAAGGGAGGGGTGTCCTCTGTTGCTGATGTCTGAGAACCATCCCCAGCTGGGATTCAGGCAGCAGCCAGTCTGTTTACACAGGATCCTCCAGCCCAATTGCCAATTTCTTGCTCACACCTTTTGCTGTCCCAAAGCACGGCTGTTCCGCCAGGTGATCCTCCATCTGATTTTCCTGGCCGAAGCATCGGTTTCTTTCTGACTCTGAGGGACTGGTTGGAGCTGCTCCCCCAGATCTGAAATCTGCCTCGGTAACGTCCGCCAGGGAACTGGTGTAACTCTGCGTACAACGCTGCCCCACAGATCTCACCAGGACAATAATGATCAGCGAAATACGAGTTTCTATAGGACACCCCAGCAGGCTTGCTCTGTACCAAAGATATCCCAGCCTTGTACAAGCAGTGAGCACAGGGTACCGAGCGTCACAGAGATCTGGCAAAGCATGTAGGGCAGGCAGGTCCGTCTTCCCAGTGACAATGCATGGGATGGGGCAGGAGTGGAGTGGGGGGCGCAGGGTCTGGGAGGGGGCTGTGACCTGAGAAGGGACGTAGGAGGGGGTGCAGTGTCGGGGACGGTATGAGGGCTGAAGCAGGGGTGCAGGTTTGGGTTACATGGGGTAAAGGGGGGGGTTGGGGTGCCAGAGGCAGGCTGTGACTGATGGACCTTTCCTGGGTGGCTCTCGGCCAGTGGCCCAGCAGGCTCCTTAGCCAGGGTCCCTGTCTTCCATGCCCCTGTACGTGCTCAGAGCAGCTGCAGGGGCCTTGTTTGTTGCCCTGACCAAAACGCTGTGAGCCCAGGAGCTGAGGACGGAAGGGCACGTCACATGCTGCAAACAGGCAGCTGCTATTGGCTGGAAACTGCCCAAAGGGAACTACGGGGGACGGGGGCGGTGTAAGAAGCCTCTTCCCACTCCCCCTGGGCTCCCAGCGTTCAGACACACACACACGGCCCCGCAGAAGGCTTTTTGGCATGTAGCGAGGGGGTGGGGCAGGCAGACAGCCGGCTGAGGCTCTTGGGGGCCACATCCGGCCTGGGGACCATATTTTGACCATCCCTGGACTAGAGACCGGGAGTGGGTGACTTATGACAAAAAGTAATTCCTCCCTTTTGGCATTCTCTCACCGTCTCCTCAACTGTTGGGAATGGGCCATACCCCAGCTGACGGAATTGGGCTCATTAGCACCACTAACGAACAGTAACGTGACACTCCCCTTTTTGGCTACATCAAGACTGCAAGCTTCTTTCGAAAGCTTTTTCGGGAGAGATCTTTCGAAAAAGCTTCTTTTGAAAGAGAGCGGCCAGACCTCAAAAGTGGATGGAAAAAGCCATCTGCTTTTTCGAAAGAGAGAATCCAAGCTGCATGGACGAGCTCTCGGAAAAAAAGCCCTGATGGTAATTTACAGAATGGCCTCTTCTTTCGAAAAAGGTGCTCTTCCTTGTAATTTGAGGTTTATCAATGTAAAAAAAAAACCCCGTGTGCTTTCGATTTAATTTTGAAAAAATGTGACTGCAGTGTGGATGCAGGTAAAGTTTTTTCAAAAAAACGGCAGGTTTTTTTTAAAAAACAATGTAGTCTAGACATACCCTTTGCATGTGCATTTACCCTACCAAACGGAAGTTTCCACCTCATGCCACTGACAAAGCAAGCTGCAGGCCCCAAGCGCTCACACCCCAATACACGTGTGGGCCTTCACCGTGCCAGGAGGACGCCTCGCTGTTCTCACGCCAGAGCACCCGACACAAGCATGGAGGTGCAAAAGGCCGTTAGCAGCCATAAACTGGCTTCCTCTGGGGCAGTTAAGGGCAGTTAACTGAGTAGCTTGGGTCTGGCAGGGCAGAGGGGATTACTGGCACCGGCAGGGAGCCTGGGGCAGTCACTCGCTCACCCCCGCTGGGTAGCTGCGAGAAGGAAACAGCAGCATAAAAGGCCGTGCCAGGGAGCTGGAAGGGGGCTTCCCACTACTGCTGCTCTGCCGTGATGTGCCTGGAGCGTAAAGAGGAACACAGACATACAAGCCTGCATGGGCTTCCTGTGCTCATTCCTCAAGGGGCCTGCCCACCACGGGCGCCAGGGAGCCCCTCCACCATCAGATTTGTAAGTGAGCCCAGGCCACTGCTGCGTGCAGGTTGCTTTGTGTTGCACATGGTGTGTGACAGCACAGCAGTGTGTCGTGTGCCCCCACACTGCCCCTGTGACCGTTCCGTGTGCCCTCCATGGGTGGAGACTCTCCCAGGGCAGGAAATGCCCCCCTCACTCAATGACCCACTCTCCTCCCCTGTTGTGGCTAAAACATGGAAAGAGGGGACCTGTCCGTCACATAGTAAACAAGACCTCGCCCGCCTCACAGTCCAGGAAAATCCCCACCCAGCTGGGCCTGGCACTCACAGGGAGGGGCGACAAGGAGATAGCTTCCCACCGTGCACTGCTCTGAATGCCACAAGCGTGCTCAGGCTAGGGTGCTAGCAGCTGATAGTGCGGACAACACCACCACCTGCTTGTTTCCCTGGGGTGGGGAAAATCGAAACTCCAGGGGACCTACGTATAGCTCACCTACGTATAGCTCAGGGGCCACTTGCTGAGACCTCTCCTCCATCTTTGTGCTCAGTTGCTGCCGAGCGTGTTAGATGACATGTTCATTTAGTTTGTCCCCAGTCTCCCTCTCCTCCTCCTCCAGTCTCTGCCGACGGCCTTTCTTTTCCTCATTTAGACACAGCTCCTCAAATTCAGACACGACTCGCTGTCTCGGACACTTCTCTTGCCTTCGGTGAACAAACCAGACAGACAGGCCCATAACTATCAGCAAGATTTGCAAGTCTACTTTGGGCAAAGTCCATTAGATTTGAATGTACATTCATAGATTCACATCGTGAGGGCTAGAAGGGGCCAATGTGATCATCTTTCCTGCAGGGATGTTAAATTGAGTTTAATCAGCTAATCGAGTAGTCGATGGAATTTCCATCAAGTAGTCAATAAGTGGGAGAAACTGTGGAGCTGCAGTGGGGTTGGTTCCTGGCCCCGGACACTGCGCTGGCTCTTAATACATTTAAAAAGCAGTTGTGCAGCAGCGGGGGGAGGAAAGACCCAGCATGAGCTGGGAATGAGTTGTCCCAATTTGCCCCCTGGACCAGCAGGCTCTTAATACATTTAAAAGGCTGAACCACAGCATGGGGGGGACCTGGCGTGTACCAGGACAGCTGATTCTCAGCTCACCCTAGGGTCCCCCTCCCACCGCTGCACACCAGCCTTTCAAATGTATTAAGAGCGAGTGGCTCTTAATACATTTTAAAAGCAGAGGCGCAGTGTTTGGGACTGGGCGTAAGCCAGGAATCAGCTCACGCCTGGCCCCTGCTACCCTTCTGCCTCCCCTGCCCCCCATAGAGACAGTGCTGGGGGGAACCAGATTTTAAGCTGGCTTTCACCAGCACCAACTCCTGCTCCCCCTCCCCGGGGAGGGGAAACAACTAGTCAAGGGACCACTCGACTATCCAATAAGCTTATGCTTATCGGATCGTCAACTAGTCACTTACAAGCCTGCTTTTCTGACCCACCGCAAGGCACAGGCCAGAAAATGACACCCAGGGGTCCCTGCATCAAGCCCATCACTGCCGAGCAAAGAACTAAATGGCCAATGGAGCTGGGAGAACGGCATTTTGCATCTCCCACTTTCTAGGTGGCTACCCCAACCCCTGGACTACGGACCCATTCGCTTTTACGCTCTGGCCCACAGACTGCAGAAGTAAAGTAGGTTTTATAAGGGGCTAGCCAGTTCAGCTTTCCTTATGTTCAACGGCCAAGTGACCTCAAAAGCGAAGAACGGGGCACTTCGAGCCCGCCTCATTAGCACCCGCACTGCAACTGACAAGTACCTTTGTTTCCCTCCTCCTTTTTTCTGTTATATATAGTGAGGGCTCCCCTTTTCGTCTCCATTCAAACTCATCTGAAGTGGGCTTTGCTCACAAAAGCTCATCCCATATATATTTTCGTTAGTCTCTAAGGGTATGTCTAGACTACATCCCTCTGGCACCAGACGGATGTAAATTAGACATACCGACATCGCAAATGAACCGGGGATTTAAATCTCCTGCACTTTATTTGAATAAAAATGGCCGCTGCGTTTTGCTGAGTCGGCAGTTTGTCGGCAAAAAGCGGCTGTCAAGACGGGGATCGGGCGACAAAGAAAGCCTTTGTCGGCCGATCCCTTATGTCCAACATTCTGATGCTCTAACGTCTAAGTCCCTTTAAATAAGGTGGGACACTCGCCTTAACATAAGCAATTCTATCCTTAACTCTGCCCCCATTTGAAACTACAAAACCAGCCTGGGCTCATCGGTTAACCCTCATGGTTAAATGCAGCCTCCCCGATTCCACACCAGTAGCAGTGAGGGGGCTGGAGCTGGTCTTTGTGGGGAGCGGACGCCTGCAGAGCTGCCTGCCCCCTGGCACACAATGCTGCCTCTGATATGGAGGCAGCAATGAGGGGTGGATGGGGAAGAGGTGGTACGCGGGGAGCCAGCTTAAAAGTCAGCTTCCTGCGAGAACCAGCTCCTGCCTGCAATCTCTGAAAATGTCAGCAGTTACAGGTTTACAAAAATAACTGGCTGTGTCTAGACTGGCCAGTTTTTCCGGAAAATCAGCTGCTTTTCCGGAAAAACTTGCCAGCTGTCTATACTGGCTGCTTGAATTTCCACAAAAGCACTGTCTTAAATCAGTGCTTCTTGTGGAAATACTATGCTGCTCCCATTCAGGCAAAAGTCCTTTTGCGCAAAAGGGCCAGTGTAGACAGCTCAGATTTGTTTTCCGCAAAAAAGCCCCGATCGCGAAAATGGCGATCGGGGCTTTTTTGTGGAAAAGCGTGTCTAGATTGGCCACGGATGCTTTTCCGCAAAAAGTGCTTTTGCGGAAAAGCGTCTGTGCCAATCTAGATGCTCTTTTCCAAAAATGCTTTTAACGGAAAACTTTTCCGTTAAAAGCATTTCCGGAAAATCATGCCAGTCTAGACGTAGCCACTGTGTTTTATTATTGCGACTTCAAAGCCAAAGGTACTAGGTCCTTATGCATGTTAAAAGACGGGTCTGGAAAGTAATAGGTTAATAAGAAGGCACTAGCCATCAGTTTCATTGCCAAACTGTGGTCTTTACGCAACGTGATGGGTGTATCAATTTCATCCCCTGTGTTATTTGGAACGACCTGTTGTGTCATTGTCGGTGCCCACACGGTTCTAGAGCGGAAATGGGTACATAAAGGTGCGCAACAAATTTTCTCGCTGCTGCTATGTTATCCTCCGGGAAATGCGTACATCATACCTAAACGACTATCCACGGGCCCCCAGGGAATGTATACGTTTTGTCTCCTATACTATTTGCAAAAGGCCTGTTTTGTCTCCTTTGCGGATGGAAGCCACGGCTCTGGGCCAGATGAACGACAGCGAGCTGTGGCGGCTCCAGTTGTCCTCAAAGTACCGAACCGCAGGGACGCTTCTCCCCTCTCTGGACGTAGGTGGCCCAGGCCAATGTCTGGTGAAAACGCGACGGCTTTGCACGGGAACGGGTCACTGCGGAAGGCCCGTCCTCGCCACACGGGTCCACGTGCTCCCCTGGGCCTCAGCCAAAGGGCGCCGGCCGGGCCCTGGTTGTGTGGCCGGGGGGGCTTCAACCAGGAGTGGCCCCCCCGCTCTGGAGCCCCCAAGGGTGGGGGGCAGAGGCGGGGGGCGCTGGAGAGGGGCGCGGGGGGCAGGAGGAGATGAGGGGACGCTAGAGAAGGAGGCGGGGATATGGGGCGCGGCAGGGAGCACTATGGGGTGTGGGGAAGTGGGGGCGCTGTGGGGCAGAGGGACATGGGGGGCGCTGTGGGGCGGGAGGAGCTAAGGGGGCAGGGAAGTGCGGGGCGCTGTGGGGCGGGAGGGCGCTGAGGGGAATCTCACCTCAGACGAGCCGCGCGCCAACGCGCCACCCGCCGCGCGCCCCGCCAACGCTCCGATTGGCCGCCGAGCCCCGCGCGCTCCGCCCTCCCCGCCTTCCGATTGGCCGCCCGGACTCCGCGCGCGCGCTCTGCCCTCCCCGCCCTCCTATTGACCGCCCAGACCCGCGCGCGCGCGCGCGCTCCGCCCTCCCCGCCTTCCTATTGGCCGCCGAGCCCCGCGCGCTCCGCCTTCCCCGCCCTCCTATTGGCCGCCCAGACCCGCGCGCGTGCGCTCTGCCCTCCCCGCCCTCCTATTGGCCGCCCGGCCCCGCCCCGCGCCCATTGGCCGCCGCCACTGGGCGCTCGAGGCCCTTTCCTCGCCGGGTTTCGGCGCGCGGGCTGCATGACGTCACACCCCCCCCCCCACGGTGCCGCCAATGGGAGCCCAGCGGGCGCCGTGGTGCCCACGTGTCCCGGCCCTCCAGCCAGGGTCTGCGCGCTAACCACTAGGCCACCCTTCCCCTCCCCCTGAAACATCCCCCACTGTTGCCTGGGGGGGATGGGGGAGGGGAGTGGGGGGCAGGGGGGCACGGGCAGAGGGAATGGGGGGCGCAGAGTCGGGGGGGGGGGCGCCCAGAGGCAGTGCTGCCTAGTGGGTGCAGGTCCCTGTCCCATGTCCCTTCCCATCAGACAAGACTGAGTCAAGTTTAACCCCCCCACACACCATCCACATTGGGCCAAATGTCAGAAACACCCCCTTTTTCGGAACATCCCTTCTTTCTCGTAAAATGAGGTTTACAGGGAGGCTGAAAAAAGCATGTCTGCTCTTCTGAAAAGATATTTTGAAAGAGCAGGGCTACGTCAAGACTGGCATGATTTTCCGGAAATGCTTTTAACGGAAAAGTTTTCCGTTAAAAGCATTTTTGGAAAAGAGCGTTTAGATTGGCACGGACGATTTTCCGCAAAAGCACTTTTTGCGGAAAAGCATCCGTGGCCAATCTAGACGCGCTTTTCCGCAAAAAAGCCCCGATCGCCATTTTCGCGATCGGGGCTTTTTTGCGGAAAACAAATCTGAGCTGTCTATACTGGCCCTTTTGTGCAAAAGTTTTGCGCAAAAGGACTTTTGCCAGAACGGGAGCAGCATAGTATTTCTGCAAAAAGCACTGATTTCTTACAGTAGGAAGTCAGTGCTTTTGCAGAAATTCAAGCGGCCAGTGTAGACAGCTGGCAAGTTTTTCCTGAAAACTGGCTGATTTTCCAGAAAAACTGGCCAGTCTAGACACAGCCCAGATGCGTACCAGAGGTATACCTGAAAAACTCTGTAGTGTAAATATAGCCTAGGAGGATCTGGACACACTGGAGAAATGGTCGGAGGTCAAGAGGATGAAGTTTAATAAGGACATATGCAAAGTGCTCCACTTAGGAAGGAACAATCAGTTTCACACACAGAATGGGAAGTGACTGTCTAGGAAGGAATACAGCAGAAAGGGATCTAAGGGGTCAGAATGGACCACAAGTTCAATGAGTCATATCTGACACTGTTGCAAAAAAAGCATTAAGAGGAGTGTTGTGAGTAAGACACGAGAAGTCATTCTTTCGCTCTACTCTGCGCTGGTTAGGCCTCAGTTGGAGTCTTGTGTCCAGTTCTGGGCCCCACATTTCAGGAGAGAAGTGGAGAAATTGGAGAAGGTCCTGAGAAGAGCAACAAGAATGATGAAAGATCTAGAGAACATGAGCTAGGAGGGAAGTCTGAAAGAATTGAGCTTGTTCAGTTTGGAAAAGAGAAAACTAAGATAGGACATAATAGCAGTTTTCAGGTACTTAAAAGGGTGTTACAAGGAGGAGGGAGAAAAATCGTTCTCCATGACCTCTGAGGACAGGACAAGAAGCAATGGGCTTAAACTGCAGCAAGGGAAATTGAGGTTGGACATGAGGAAAAACTTCCTACCTATCCGGGTGGTGAAACATTGGGATAAGTTGCCTGGGGAAGTTGTGGAGTCTCCATCCCTGGAGATATTAAAGAACAGGTTGGACAGACACCTGTCAGGGATGGTCTGGATGGTGCTTGGTCCTGTCGCGAGGGCAGGGGACTGGACTCGATGACCTCTCGAGGTCCCTGCCACTTCTAGTGCTCAGTGATCCTACGATTATATAGTATGACTGTCCCTGCTTTCCACCCCATATCCCCCGTTGTCCCCATGTGGTCATTCTGTAGCAGAGCCCTCCCTTTCTAGGAGACCCAGTCCTGTTCCAGGCACATCCTATTGTCCTGGCACAGCCTCACCCTGCCCTTGCTTTGAGTTGTGAAGCTGGTGAGGAAGCTGCTTACCAAATTTGCTACCGGGAAGCAGGGGGGAAGGGGACAGAGGGACTTCTGGCAGTGCTACTCCTTTCCCCACTGGGAGGGACAGCAAGGAAAGGCGCAAAACTGGCAGACCTATCCCCGCTCCCGTACACAGAGGCGGAGCTCCGTGGAGAGGCTGGGGGAGGAGCTTCTTTTGCCCAGTAAGGAGCAGAACATCCATCTCTAAGCCCTGCCTCTGTGCAAAGCTGCCTCTTCTCTGTGGGCAAGGCAGGGGGAAGGTGGCTCATTTGCACACCCGATCCATACTCCAGCCTTAAAAGAGGAAAGTCAAATTCAGAAGGAGGGGCTTAGCATGGCGGCAGCATGTGACCCTGGCCAGGGAAACTCAGGGGAGGAGAGTATGGGTGTGTCTAGACAACAGGGTTTTGTCGACAAAAGTGGACTTTTGTCAACAAAACTATACCTGCGTCCACACTATCGCTGAGTTCTGTCGACATAACGTCGACAGAACTCAGCAGTTTTGTCGATGCTGGTAAACCTCATTTTACGAGGCATAACGCCTTCTGTCGACAGAGTTTCTGTCGACAGAAGGTGTTATTGCATGTAAACTGTCCTTTGCGTCTACACTACCATGTCGACAAAGCAGCTTGTTTTGTCGACAGAACTCAATGTAGTCTAGACGCTCTTTGTCGACAGAAGCCTGTAGTCTAGACGTACCCCAAAAGAGCAAAGCACCACCCTGCTAGTAGCAGCTACTGGTGAAACAAACCAACCAGGGACAAGAGAGCCAGAAAAATGTGGCCCCTGCTGCCGTTCAGGGTCTTACAATGGCCTCTCTGGGGCCACGTTCCTATCAAGCCCTAGCAAGGCCTCTATTTGGAGCACCCTCAAATACAACCCTCCCTCCTGGAGTTGCCTCATTTCTCCCCTTCCACTGCTTTTCCTGAGGAGGCGGGAGGAGAGGCCAATGCTAACGTGGCGGCGTCCCGAGTCCCCCGTTCTAGCAGCCGGGAGTGTTACGCTTGTAAGACACACACAGGAGAACAGCCAATATGTTGGGGAGAGATAGCTCAGTGGTTTGAGCATTAGCCCCCTAAACCCAAGGTTGATAGTTCAATCCTTGTGGAGGCCATTTGGGGCAAAAATTTGTCAGGGATGATACTTGGTCCTGCTGTGAAGGCAGGGGACTGGACTCGATGACCTTTCAAGGTCCCTTCCAGTTCTAGGAGATAGGCAATCTCCATTATTATATTTTATATACTGCATTTATTGGAAACACAAGAGAAGCAGCTTATGCATTCACGCACACTCACATACACAGGTCCTGAGGATAGTCTTGCAGTTACCAGTCTGTTGTAGCTCGAATCGATCTAGTGGCCAATTAGACTGAACACGAGAGAGAAGTGGGGTTCTGTCGGACGTGATCCAACGTGCTGAGCTGCCGCAGGACTGAACCCAGAGCTGCCAGGTGAAACGCCCCACCTTTATACTCCAGTTCCCATGTGAGTCTACGGATTTTCATCCTTGAGCGGTGTTTCTCTCGGAGTTTTCAACTGTTCTCCTTGGATGCGTCCCCATCGTTTGCAACTTTCTCGCTTCTTCTTGAGCACCGGGACATGCGTGGCGGCTTTCGCGCTTAGCTGTGCGCACCCCCCTCTACTCACACCAGTTTTAGAGAGGATTTCAGACAGGGTTACATCTTCGAAAGGGTTACACAGTGGCAAAAGAAACAACAAAAGAATCTTACACAACTTAAGTTTGCAATGCAGACCAGAAGCACAACTGAATGTGTAATGCTAACAATAAGAAAACCTTATTGCATGTACCGTCATAAAACCATATCCTTAAAAAATGACCTTCCAGGCTGGTAGGGTGAATCAGAAGCATAGAGAACTTATCAGCAAATCAATATATAGGACTTATTACCGTATCATACTTATAGCCTTATACCAACACTAAAACACTACAGGAGGGGGCTGCATGAGGGGATGTGCCCATCCCAGCTGTGCAGGGACCCATCCAGACCGGCAGGACTCTGGGCACAGATAGGACTCGGAACAAGAGATCTTCCGGGGAACGTGAGCAGAGTATGAAATACTGGTGGCCACCCTCCTGGGGCGCAGGTCTCTTTTTCTAGGGCTGTTTCTGAACATAAAGAATTGAGGGGCAAAAGCAGCAAGAAGGTGGGGAGAAATTAACAGGAAAGAAAGATGAAGGGAAGTGTGACATTTGTGGGGTTGGGTCAGTATTGCAAGCCCTGTTATTCCGCCTTGCCCGTGGGAACCTTACATCACCAGGCCGCCCTGAATTTCCAGTGTGAGCCCTCAGACGGCCTGCGCCCATGGGGGTGGGGTGAGCCTGGAGCATCAGTCTACAGCTCAACCAACTGACACTGAAGCAGGGTATCAGTTAAATCGGCAGAAGAAATAAAAAGGCCTGATTGGCCAATAGAAGTTTTACAATTTATACACAAGAATGAAGTTGTCTGGACTATTAAAAAGGCAGAATGTGGGAAACGGAAGCAGTGGCATTGATTAATGCTGATTAATAACTGATTAATATTGATTTGGGTTGGACATTCGGGAAAACTTCCTGTCAGGGTGGTTAAATAGCTCCCAGGACCTTATCAAAATGACTAAAATGGAAGAGACAGGGTCGGGATGTAATAATGCAGTCGATTAAGGAAAAGCTTATTGGTTAATGCTATAGACTACACACATCTCCCCTCTCTCCCCCCACCAGTAAATTTTTTTAGCAGGCTGGCCAGCAGCCCGGCTCAGTCCTGGCACAGAGTTGCAGACAGCTCCTTGGGAATGGGGCCAGAGCACCTTGGCTCCTGGTCCTGC